>NC_053396.1:1096003-1195248 GCF_905171765.1 Bufo bufo | reverse complement strand
ATTCCGTTCCGTTCCCGAAAAAATAGAACATGTCCTATTGTTGTCCGCAATTGCAGACAAGAATAGGCATATTCTATTAGTGCCGGCGATGTGCGGTCCGCAAAATGCCGCCATCCGTGGATCCGCAAAACCCATTACGGACGTCTAAATGGAGCCTAACAGAAAATGAAGATGTAACTGTATGAAAACCTCGCCGTTTTGTCTTTTCTAAGTCTCTTTTGTCATTTGCAGGAGGTGAAATCCATCCTGGAAGATTTAAGTGTCCAGAAAGGAGAAGCGAGTGCGCAGCTGAACGAGAAGAGGACACAGCTCTCCGCCAGCAGACAGGAAGTCCTGGAGGAAGAGGAGAAACTGCAGAAAACCATCTCTGAGGTCCACACACAGAAGTCCGGTGAGATGTCCGCATACACCACACGTGACATCATGACCCCTGGGGTGAAGAAGCTGCTGAATCCATCACTGCTCGCTTTCCTTGTTGACAGAGCTAAAGCACATTCTGGAGATGCAGCAACTGGAGGACAGCGAGCTTCAGGGCCTGAGACTGCAGCACGAGCAGAAGATCAGTGACCTGGAGAGGACGCAGGCGCTGCTGCTGCAGGTGAGATGTGCTGCGGTACATGCGCACTGCACTCCCCAGTCATTCCGTGGCATCTGCTCCACGTACTGGGTGTGCAGTGACCTGTAGGACCCGAGTTAATAAGGGTTAAATGAGCACTGTGTCCGCAGGGAAAGCTGGAGCTGGAGAACCTGCAGAGGACGTTGCCGCGGGCCCATGGAGAAGTGGAGTGGCAGCGGCAGCTACTGGAGAAAGACCACCAAGAGATTGAGCTCCTGATGACGCAGATGCACGCCCTGCAGGAGAAGGTGGAGGCCCTGAGCAAGCAGAAGGAGAATCTGCAGGAAAACAACAAGGAGCTGGAGTGCCAACTCGACCAGAGCAAAAAGTAAGTGTCATACACCGTCCTCACCACTGGGGACAGTCATTACAGGAGGAGCCTGTGTTGGCTGACAACTGAGAATCATTTATTTACTAGTAGTCTATAAAGGGTTAATTCATAGTCAAGTGTCAAAATGCAGAAGTGGAGCAATGCAGCAAGAGAAGGGAGAAGACTGCAGCAGGGGGAGGAGGAGACGAGGGAGAAGACTGCAGGAGGAGGAGACGAGGGAGAAGACTGCAGGAGGAGGAGACGAGGGAGAAGACTGCAGGAGGAGGAGACGAGGGAGAAGACTGTAGGAGGAGAAGACGAGGGAGAAGACTGCAGCAGGGGGAGACGAGGGAGAAGACTGCAGCAGGGGGAGACGAGGGAGAAGACTGCAGGAGGAGGAGACGAGGGAGAAGACTGCAGCAGGGGGAGACGAGGGAGAAGACTGCAGGAGGAGGAGACGAGGGAGAAGACTGCAGGAGGAGGAGACGAGGGAGAAGACTGCAGGAGGAGGAGACGAGGGAGAAGACTGCAGGAGGAGAAGACGAGGGAGAAGACTGCAGCAGGGGGAGACGAGGGAGAAGACTGCAGCAGGGGGAGACGAGGGAGAAGACTGCAGGAGGAGGAGACGAGGGAGAAGACTGCAGCAGGGGGGAGACGAGGGGGAAGACTGCAGCAGGGGGAGACGAGGGAGAAGACTGCAGCAGGGGGAGACGAGGGAGAAGACTGCAGCAGGGGGAGACGAGGGAGAAGACTGCAGCAGGAGGAGACGAGGGAGAAGACTGCAGCAGGGGGAGACGAGGGAGAAGACTGCAGGAGGAGGAGACGAGGGAGAAGACTGCAGGAGGAGGAGACGAGGGAGAAGACTGCAGCAGGGGGAGGAGGAGACGAGGGAGAAGACTGCAGCAGGGGGAGGAGGAGACGAGGGAGAAGACTGCAGGAGGGGGAGACGAGGGAGAAGACTGCAGGAGGAGGTGACGAGGGAGAAGACTGCAGCAGGAGGAGACGAGGGAGAAGACTGCAGCAGGAGGAGACGAGGGAGAAGACTGCAGCAGGGGAGGAGGCGAGGGAGAAGACTGTAGGAGGAGGAGACGAGGGAGAAGACTGCAGCAGGGGGAGACGAGGGAGAAGACTGCAGCAGGGGGAGACGAGGGAGAAGACTGCAGGAGGAGGAGACGAGGGAGAAGACTGCAGCAGGGGGAGACGAGGGAGAAGACTGCAGGAGGAGGAGACGAGGGAGAAGACTGCAGCAGGGGGAGACGAGGGAGAAGACTGCAGGAGGAGGAGACGAGGGAGAAGACTGCAGGAGGAGAAGACGAGGGAGAAGACTGCAGCAGGGGGAGACGAGGGAGAAGACTGCAGCAGGGGGAGACGAGGGAGAAGACTGCAGCAGGGGGAGACGAGGGAGAAGACTGCAGCAGGGGGAGACGAGGGAGAAGACTGCAGCAGGGGGAGACGAGGGAGAAGACTGCAGCAGGGGGAGACGAGGGAGAAGACTGCAGCAGGGGGAGACGAGGGAGAAGACTGCAGGAGGAGGAGGCGAGGGAGAAGACTGCAGGAGGAGGAGACGAGGGAGAAGACTGCAGCAGGGGGAGGAGGAGACGAGGGAGAAGACTGCAGCAGGGGGAGGAGGAGACGAGGGAGAAGACTGCAGGAGGAGGAGACGAGGGAGAAGACTGCAGGAGGAGGTGACGAGGGAGAAGACTGCAGGAGGAGGAGACGAGGGAGAAGACTGCAGGAGGAGGAGACGAGGGAGAAGACTGCAGGAGGAGGAGACGAGGGAGAAGACTGCAGGAGGAGGAGACGAGGGGGAGAAGACTGCAGGAGGAGGAGACGAGGGAGAAGACTGCAGCAGGGGGAGGGGTCGGGAGGAGGAGACGACGAGGGAGAAGACTGCAGCAGGGGGAGGGGTCGGGAGGAGGAGACGAGGGAGAAGACTGCAGGAGGAGGAGACGAGGGAGAAGACTGCAGGAGGAGGAGACGAGGGAGAAGACTGCAGCAGGGGGAGGAGGAGACGAGGGAGAAGAGTGCAGGAGGAGGAGACGAGGGAGAAGACTGCAGCAGGGGGAGGAGGAGACGAGGGAGAAGACTGCAGGAGGAGGAGACGAGGGAGAAGACTGCAGCAGGGGGAGGAGGAGACGAGGGAGAAGACTGCAGCAGGGGGAGGAGGAGACGAGGGAGAAGACTGCAGGAGGAGAAGACTGCAGGAGGAGGAGACGAGGGAGAAGACTGCAGGAGGAGGAGACGAGGGAGAAGACTGCAGGAGGAGGAGACGAGGGAGAAGACTGCAGCAGGGGGAGACGAGGGAGAAGACTGCAGGAGGAGGAGACGAGGGAGAAGACTGCAGGAGGAGGAGACGAGGGAGAAGACTGCAGGAGGAGGAGACGAGGGAGAAGACTGCAGGAGGAGAAGACGAGGGAGAAGACTGCAGCAGGGGGAGACGAGGGAGAAGACTGCAGCAGGGGGAGACGAGGGAGAAGACTGCAGGAGGAGGAGACGAGGGAGAAGACTGCAGCAGGGGGAGACGAGGGAGAAGACTGCAGGAGGAGGAGACGAGGGAGAAGACTGCAGGAGGAGGAGACGAGGGAGAAGACTGCAGCAGGGGGAGGAGGAGACGAGGGAGAAGACTGCAGCAGGGGGAGGAGGAGACGAGGGAGAAGACTGCAGGAGGAGGAGACGAGGGAGAAGACTGCAGGAGGAGGAGACGAGGGAGAAGACTGTAGGAGGAGAAGACGAGGGAGAAGACTGCAGCAGGGGGAGACGAGGGAGAAGACTGCAGGAGGAGGAGACGAGGGAGAAGACTGCAGCAGGGGGAGACGAGGGAGAAGACTGCAGGAGGAGGAGACGAGGGAGAAGACTGCAGGAGGAGGAGACGAGGGAGAAGACTGCAGGAGGAGGAGACGAGGGAGAAGACTGCAGGAGGAGGAGACGAGGGAGAAGACTGCAGCAGGGGGAGGAGGAGACGAGGGAGAAGACTGCAGCAGGGGGAGGAGGAGACGAGGGAGAAGACTGCAGGAGGAGGTGACGAGGGAGAAGACTGCAGGAGGAGGTGACGAGGGAGAAGACTGCAGCAGGGGGAGACGAGGGAGAAGACTGCAGGAGGAGGAGACGAGGGAGAAGACTGCAGGAGGAGGAGACGAGGGAGAAGACTGCAGGAGGAGGAGACGAGGGAGAAGACTGCAGGAGGAGAAGACGAGGGAGAAGACTGCAGCAGGGGGAGACGAGGGAGAAGACTGCAGCAGGGGGAGACGAGGGAGAAGACTGCAGGAGGAGGAGACGAGGGAGAAGACTGCAGGAGGAGGAGACGAGGGAGAAGACTGCAGGAGGAGGAGACGAGGGAGAAGACTGCAGCAGGGGGAGGAGGAGACGAGGGAGAAGACTGCAGCAGGGGGAGGAGGAGACGAGGGAGAAGACTGCAGGAGGAGGAGACGAGGGAGAAGACTGCAGGAGGAGGTGACGAGGGAGAAGACTGCAGGAGGAGGTGACGAGGGAGAAGACTGCAGGAGGAGGTGACGAGGGAGAAGACTGCAGGAGGAGGAGACGAGGGAGAAGACTGCAGGAGGAGGAGACGAGGGAGAAGACTGCAGGAGGAGGAGACGAGGGAGAAGACTGCAGCAGGGGGAGGAGGAGACGAGGGAGAAGACTGCAGCAGGGGGAGGAGGAGACGAGGGAGAAGACTGCAGGAGGAGGAGACGAGGGAGAAGACTGCAGGAGGAGGAGACGAGGGAGAAGACTGCAGGAGGAGGAGACGAGGGAGAAGACTGCAGGAGGAGGTGACGAGGGAGAAGACTGCAGGAGGAGGTGACGAGGGAGAAGACTGCAGGAGGAGGTGACGAGGGAGAAGACTGCAGGAGGAGGAGACGAGGGAGAAGACTGCAGGAGGAGGAGACGAGGGAGAAGACTGCAGGAGGAGGAGACGAGGGAGAAGACTGCAGCAGGGGGAGGGGTCGGGAGGAGGAGACGACGAGGGAGAAGACTGCAGGAGGAGGAGACGAGGGAGAAGACTGCAGGAGGAGGAGACGAGGGAGAAGACTGCAGGAGGAGGAGACGAGGGAGAAGACTGCAGCAGGGGGAGGGGTCGGGAGGAGGAGACGAGGGAGAAGACTGCAGGAGGAGGAGACGAGGGAGAAGACTGCAGGAGGAGGAGACGAGGGAGAAGACTGCAGCAGGGGGAGGAGGAGACGAGGGAGAAGACTGCAGGAGGAGGAGACGAGGGAGAAGACTGCAGCAGGGGGAGGAGGAGACGAGGGAGAAGACTGCAGGAGGAGGAGACGAGGGAGAAGACTGCAGGAGGAGGAGACGAAGGAGAAGACTGCAGGAGGAGGTGACGAGGGAGAAGACTGCAGGAGGAGGAGACGAGGGAGAAGACTCCAGGAGGAGGAGACGAGGGAGAAGACTGCAGGAGGAGGAGACGAGGGAGAAGACTGCACGAGTAGGAGACGAGGGAGAAGACTGCAGGAGGAGGAGACGAGGGAGAAGACTGCAGGAGGAGGAGACGAGGGAGAAGACTGCAGGAGGAGGAGACGAGGGAGAAGACTGCAGCAGGGGGAGACGAGGGAGAAGACTGCAGGAGGAGGAGACGAGGGAGAAGACTGCAGGAGGAGGAGACGAGGGAGAAGACTGCAGGAGGAGAAGACGAGGGAGAAGACTGCAGGAGGAGGAGACGAGGGAGAAGACTGCAGGAGGAGGAGACGAGGGAGAAGACTGCAGGAGGAGGAGACGAGGGAGAAGACTGCAGCAGGGGGAGACGAGGGAGAAGACTGCAGGAGGAGGAGACGAGGGAGAAGACTGCAGCAGGGGGAGGGGTCAGATGCAGGCAGGGACTGTAGCAGGAGGACAGGTTGCTGTCTGATTTTGCTCGCCTGTTGTTCTCGATGTGACACTGACTTCCTTACATGTTTGTGAGTTGTTTCCTGTGTTTTTTGTTGTCAGAGCGTTGTCAGACATGGAGGAATGTAACAGGACAGCGGGGAGCGCTCTGGAGAGACTGGAGGCTGATGTAAGGAGCTTAGAGAACGAGCTGAGTGACCTGAAGAAGCAGAAGCAGGCGGCGAGGCAGGAAACCGAGGCCGCTCAGCAGACCCTGCGAGGTGAGGCGGGAAATAGCGGAGCAGTGTGTCACACAAGGCTGCTCCTCTGGTGATGACATGTGTGACACTAAAGGCTGCTCCTCTGGTGATGACCTGTGTGACACTAAAGGCTGCTCCTCTGGTGATGACACTAAAGGCTGCTCCTCTGGTGATGACACTAAAGGCTGCTCCTCTGGTGATGACATGTGTGACACTAAAGGCTGCTCCTCTGGTGATGACATGTGTGACACTAAAGGCTGCTCCTCTGGTGATGACATGTGTGACACTAAAGGCTGCTCCTCTGGTGATGACACTAAAGGCTGCTCCTCTGGTGATGACATGTGTGACACTAAAGGCTGCTCCTCTGGTGATGACATGTGTGACACTAAAGGCTGCTCCTCTGGTGATGACACTAAAGGCTGCTCCTCTGGTGATGACATGTGAGACACTAAAGGCTGCTCCTCTGGTGATGACCTGTGTGACACTAAAGGCTGCTCCTCTGGTGATGACATGTGTGACACTAAAGGCTGCTCCTCTGGTGATGACATGTGTGACACTAAAGGCTGCTCCTCTGGTGATGACACTAAAGGCTGCTCCTCTGGTGATGACCTGTGTGACACTAAAGGCTGCTCCTCTGGTGATGACATGTGTGACACTAAAGGCTGCTCCTCTGGTGATGACATGTGTGACACTAAAGGCTGCTCCTCTGGTGATGACACTAAAGGCTGCTCCTCTGGTGATGACCTGTGTGACACTAAAGGCTGCTCCTCTGGTGATGACATGTGTGACACTAAAGGCTGCTCCTCTGGTGATGACACTAAAGGCTGCTCCTCTGGTGATGACATGTGTGACACTAAAGGCTGCTCCTCTGGTGATGACATGTGTGACACTAAAGGCTGCTCCTCTGGTGATGACATGTGTGACACTAAAGGCTGCTCCTCTGGTGATGACCTGTGTGACACTAAAGGCTGCTCCTCTGGTGATGACATCTGTGACACTAAAGGCTGCTCCTCTGGTGATGACACTAAAGGCTGCTCCTCTGGTGATGACCTGTGTGACACTAAAGGCTGCTCCTCTGGTGATGACATGTGTGACACTAAAGGCTGCTCCTCTGGTGATGACATGTGTGACACTAAAGGCTGCTCCTCTGGTGATGACATGTGTGACACTAAAGGCTGCTCCTCTGGTGATGACACTAAAGGCTGCTCCTCTGGTGATGACATGTGTGACACTAAAGGCTGCTCCTCTGGTGATGACACTAAAGGCTGCTCCTCTGGTGATGACATGTGTGACACTAAAGGCTGCTCCTCTGGTGATGACATGTGTGACACTAAAGGCTGCTCCTCTGGTGATGACATGTGTGACACTAAAGGCTGCTCCTCTGGTGATGACATGTGTGACACTAAAGGCTGCTCCTCTGGTGATGACATGTGTGACACTAAAGGCTGCTCCTCTGGTGATGACACTAAAGGCTGCTCCTCTGGTGATGACCTGTGTGACACTAAAGGCTGCTCCTCTGGTGATGACATGTGTGACACTAAAGGCTGCTCCTCTGGTGATGACACTAAAGGCTGCTCCTCTGGTGATGACATGTGTGACACTAAAGGCTGCTCCTCTGGTGATGACACTAAAGGCTGCTCCTCTGGTGATGACATGTGTGACACTAAAGGCTGCTCCTCTGGTGATGACATGTGTGACACTAAAGGCTGCTCCTCTGGTGATGACATGTGTGACACTAAAGGCTGCTCCTCTGGTGATGACATGTGTGACACTAAAGGCTGCTCCTCTGGTGATGACATGTGTGACACTAAAGGCTGCTCCTCTGGTTATGACATGTGTGACACTAAAGGCTGCTCCTCTGGTGATGACATGTGTGACACTAAAGGCTGCTCCTCTGGTGATGACCTGTGTGACACTAAAGGCTGCTCCTTTGGTGATGACATGTGTGACACTAAAGGCTGCTCCTCTGGTGATGACATGTGTGACACTAAAGGCTGCTCCTCTGGTGATGACATGTGTGACACTAAAGGCTGCTCCTCTGGTGATGACATGTGAGACACTAAAGGCTGCTCCTCTGGTGATGACATGTGTGACACTAAAGGCTGCTCCTCTGGTGATGACATGTGTGACACTAAAGGCTGCTCCTCTGGTGATGACACTAAAGGCTGCTCCTCTGGTGATGACATGTGTGACACTAAAGGCTGCTCCTCTGGTGATGACATGTGTGACACTAAAGGCTGCTCCTCTGGTGATGACCTGTGTGACACTAAAGGCTGCTCCTCTGGTGATGACATGTGTGACACTAAAGGCTGCTCCTCTGGTGATGACATGTGTGACACTAAAGGCTGCTCCTCTGGTGATGACATGTGTGACACTAAAGGCTGCTCCTCTGGTGATGACATGTGTGACACTAAAGGCTGCTCCTTTGGTGATGACATGTGTGACACTAAAGGCTGCTCCTCTGGTGATGACACTAAAGGCTGCTCCTCTGGTGATGACATGTGTGACACTAAAGGCTGCTCCTCTGGTGATGACATGTGTGACACTAAAGGCTGCTCCTCTGGTGATGACATGTGTGACACTAAAGGCTGCTCCTCTGGTGATGACATGTGTGACACTAAAGGCTGCTCCTCTGGTGATGACATGTGTGACACTAAAGGCTGCTCCTCTGGTGATGACACTAAAGGCTGCTCCTCTGGTGATGACATGTGTGACACTAAAGGCTGCTCCTCTGGTGATGACATGTGTGACACTAAAGGCTGCTCCTCTGGTGATGACACTAAAGGCTGCTCCTCTGGTGATGACATGTGTGACACTAAAGGCTGCTCCTCTGGTGATGACATGTGTGACACTAAAGGCTGCTCCTCTGGTGATGACACTAAAGGCTGCTCCTCTGGTGATGACCTGTGTGACACTAAAGGCTGCTCCTCTGGTGATGACATGTGTGACACTAAAGGCTGCTCCTCTGGTGATGACATGTGTGACACTAAAGGCTGCTCCTCTGGTGATGACACTAAAGGCTGCTCCTCTGGTGATGACCTGTGTGACACTAAAGGCTGCTCCTCTGGTGATGACATGTGTGACACTAAAGGCTGCTCCTCTGGTGATGACACTAAAGGCTGCTCCTCTGGTGATGACATGTGTGACACTAAAGGCTGCTCCTCTGGTGATGACATGTGTGACACTAAAGGCTGCTCCTCTGGTGATGACACTAAAGGCTGCTCCTCTGGTGATGACCTGTGTGACACTAAAGGCTGCTCCTCTGGTGATGACATCTGTGACACTAAAGGCTGCTCCTCTGGTGATGACACTAAAGGCTGCTCCTCTGGTGATGACATGTGTGACACTAAAGGCTGCTCCTCTGGTGATGACATCTGTGACACTAAAGGCTGCTCCTCTGGTGATGACCTGTGTGACACTAAAGGCTGCTCCTCTGGTGATGACATGTGTGACACTAAAGGCTGCTCCTCTGGTGATGACATGTGTGACACTAAAGGCTGCTCCTCTGGTGATGACATGTGTGACACTAAAGGCTGCTCCTCTGGTGATGACATGTGTGACACTAAAGGCTGCTCCTCTGGTGATGACACTAAAGGCTGCTCCTCTGGTGATGACATGTGTGACACTAAAGGCTGCTCCTCTGGTGATGACCTGTGTGACACTAAAGGCTGCTCCTCTGGTGATGACACTAAAGGCTGCTCCTCTGGTGATGACACTAAAGGCTGCTCCTCTGGTGATGACATGTGTGACACTAAAGGCTGCTCCTCTGGTGATGACATGTGTGACACTAAAGGCTGCTCCTCTGGTGATGACATGTGTGACACTAAAGGCTGCTCCTCTGGTGATGACATGTGTGACACTAAAGGCTGCTCCTCTGGTGATGACCTGTGTGACACTAAAGGCTGCTCCTCTGGTGATGACATGTGTGACACTAAAGGCTGCTCCTCTGGTGATGACCTGTGTGACACTAAAGGCTGCTCCTCTGGTGATGACCTGTGTGACACTAAAGGCTGCTCCTCTGGTGATGACCTGTGTGACACTAAAGGCTGCTCCTCTGGTGATGACATGTGTGACACTAAAGGCTGCTCCTCTGGTGATGACCTGTGTGACACTAAAGGCTGCTCCTCTGGTGATGACCTGTGTGACACTAAAGGCTGCTCCTCTGGTGATGACATGTGTGACACTAAAGGCTGCTCCTCTGGTGATGACATGTGTGACACTAAAGGCTGCTCCTCTGGTGATGACATGTGTGACACTAAAGGCTGCTCCTCTGGTGATGACATGTGTGACACTAAAGGCTGCTCCTCTGGTGATGACATCTGTGACACTAAAGGCTGCTCCTCTGGTGATGACATCTGTGACACTAAAGGCTGCTCCTCTGGTGATGACATGTGTGACACTAAAGGCTGCTCCTCTGGTGATGACACTAAAGGCTGCTCCTCTGGTGATGACACTAAAGGCTGCTCCTCTGGTGATGACCTGTGTGACACTAAAGGCTGCTCCTCTGGTGATGACATGTGTGACACTAAAGGCTGCTCCTCTGGTGATGACATGTGTGACACTAAATGCTGCTCCTCTGGTGATGACCTGTGTGACACTAAAGGCTGCTCCTCTGGTGATGACCTGTGTGACACTAAAGGCTGCTCCTCTGGTGATGACATGTGTGACACTAAAGGCTGCTCCTCTGGTGATGACCTGTGTGACACTAAAGGCTGCTCCTTTGGTGATGACATGTGTGACACTAAAGGCTGCTCCTCTGGTGATGACATGTGAGACACTAAAGGCTGCTCCTCTGGTGATGACCTGTGCGGGGGGGGTCAGTGTGCGGCACTAAAGGCTGCTCCTCTGGTGATGACCTGTGCGGGGGTCAGTGTGCGGCACTAAAGGCTGCTCCTCTGGTGATGACCTGTGCGGGGGTCAGTGTGCGGCACTAAAGGCTGCTCCTCTGGTGATGACCTGTGCGGGGGGGTCAGTGTGCGGCACTAAAGGCTGCTCCTCTGGTGATGACCTGTGCGGGGGGGGGTCAGTGTGCGGCACTAAAGGCTGCTCCTCTGGTGATGACCTGTGCGGGGGTCAGTGTGTGACACTAAAGGCTGCTCCTCTGGTGATGACCTGTGCGGGGGGGGGTCAGTGTGCGGCACTAAAGGCTGCTCCTCTGGTGATGACCTGTGCGGGGGTCAGTGTGTGACACTAAAGGCTGCTCCTCTGGTGATGACCTGTGCGGGGGTCAGTGTGCGGCACTAAAGGCTGCTCCTCTGGTGATGACCTGTGCGGGGGGGTCAGTGTGCGGCACTAAAGGCTGCTCCTCTGATGATGACCTGTGCGGGGGGGGGTCAGTGTGCGGCACTAAAGGCTGCTCCTCTGGTGATGACCTGTGCGGGGGTCAGTGTGTGACACTAAAGGCTGCTCCTCTGGTGATGACCTGTGCGGGGGGGGGTCAGTGTGCGGCACTAAAGGCTGCTCCAGTTACTGAGACTTCCTCTCCTGATCACAGATAAAACCGATGAGATGAACGGCCTGATAAAAGAACTCGCTGCTCTGAAGGACCAACTGCGGCTGCTGGAGCAGGTACAATATGGAGTAATAGTGACTCAGCGCCCCCTGCTGGCCAGGGTTAGGCGACCGTTTAGGGGTCGGCAACCTCCGGAACTCCAGCTGTTGTGAAACTACAACTCCCAGCATCACTACTTAATCTTCTCTGACCTCCCATAGAAATGGATGGAGGACGCTGGGAATTGTAGTTTCTCATCAGCTGGAATGCCGGAGGTTGCTGACCCCTGGTTTACAGTGTATAAAGCGGCGGGGCGGCTGTAACTAGACAGTGGCAGGGCGGCGCAGCCTCCGCTATGATTCGCTGTTCTCTTCCAGGATCTGCGGAGCACCACCAAGCAGCGGGACGACATGTTGCAGCAGAAGACGTCTCTGCAGGAGGAGATGAGAGACGCTGCAGGGAGACACCGGCTGCTGCAGGAGAAGGAGCGGAGGACGGAGGAGCGCCTGAGGCAGCTGCAGAGAACTGTGGAGGAGAAGGAGGGTGAAGTCGCCCTGCAGGACGCGGTGAGGACACCACTGTAATAACCATTGTCTGATCACTGGGGCCTCACCGGTCACAGTCCCCTCTGGTACCTGCAGGGGGCATGCTGACGACGCGGTGGTTTACCATCCAGCATTTCCCGCACAGCGGAGGGCGGTTTATTGTCCCCGTCCCTTCAATGTGTTCATTCTGTTTCTCCAGCAATGGAAGCAAATCCTGAAAGAAATCAAAGAGCAGGAAGAGCAGCTCCGAGGGGCAGCCGCAAAACTGGAGCTTGACAGGCAGAACTATGAGAGGGAGCGGTCTGACAGGCAGAACAACCTGGATATGATCACCCAAAGAGTCAGTGCCCAGGAGGGGCGTGCCCTGAAGCTGCAGCAGGAGGAGCGGTGGGGCGCTGCGCTGGAGGAGTCGCTGGACGCTGCAAGTAATTACATTCCCTGACTTTACTGAAATGAGCCCGCAGCTTGAAGAATCCGACATCCTGTATCTGATGGGGGTTATCATTCTGTTATCAGCTTCTGATGTTTACTTGTCCTTCTGCCCGGGATGAGGGTGCCACATCCAGCTTAACAAGGACTGTGCTGCGGCCGGGCGGCTGTATGGGTGGCGCGTGCTGCGGCCGGGCGGCTGTGTGGATGGCGCGTGCTGCGGCTGTGTGGATGGCGCGTGCTGCGGCCAGGCGGCTGTGTGGGTGGCGCGTGCTGCGGCCAGGCGGCTGTGTGGATGGCGCGTGCTGCGGCTGTATGGGTGGCGCGTGCTGCGGCTGTGTGGGTGGCGCGTGCTGCGGCTGTGTGGATGGCGCGTGCTGCGGCTGTGTGGGTGGCGCGTGCTGCGGCTGTGTGGGTGGCGCGTGCTGCGGCTGTGTGGGTGGCGCGTGCTGCGGCTGTGTGGGTGGCGCGTGCTGCGGCCGGGCGGCTGTATGGATGACGCTTGCTGCGGCTGTATAGATGGCGCTTGCTGCGGCCGGGCGGCTGTATGGGTGGCGCTTGCTGTGGCCGGGCGACTATATGGATGGCGCTGGCTGCGGCTGTATGAATGGCATTTGCTGCGGCTGTATAGATGACGCTTGCTGCGGCCGGGCAGCTGTATGGATGGCATTTGCTGCAGCCGGGCGGCTGTATGAATGGTATTTGCTGCGGCCGGGCGGCTGTATGGATGGCGCTTGCTGCGGCCGGGCGGCTGTATGGATGACGCTTGCTGCGGCCGGGCGCCTGTATAGATGACGCTTGCTGCGGCCGGGCGGCTGTATAGATGACGCTTGCTGCGGCCGGGCGGCTGTATAGATGACGCTTGCTGCGGCCGGGCGGCTGTATAGATGACGCTTGCTGCGGCCGGGCGGCTGTATAGATGACGCTTGCTGCAGCCGGGCGGCTGTATGAATGGTATTTGCTGCGGCTGTATAGATGGCATTTGCTGCGGCTGTATAGATGGCGCTTGCTGCAGCCGGGCGCCTGTATAGATGACGCTTGCTGCGGCGGGCGGCTGTATAGTTGGCATTTGCTGCGGCTGTATAGATGGCGCTTGCTGCGGCCGGGCGGCTGTATGGATGGCGCTTGCTGCGGCCGGGCGACTGTATGGATGGCGCTTGCTGCGGCTGTATGGATGGCGCTTGCTGCGGCCGGGCGACTGTATAGATGGCGCTTGCTGCGGCCAGGCGGCTGTCTGAATGGCATTTGCTGCGGCCGGGTGACTGTATAGATGGCGCTTGCTGCGGCCGGGCGGCTGTATGGATGACGCTTGCTGCGGCTGGGTGACTGTATAGATGGCGCTTGCTCCGGCCGGGCGGCTGTATGAATGGCATTTGCTGCGGCTGTATAGATGACGCTTGCTGCGGCCGGGTGACTGTATAGATGGCGCTTGCTGCAGCCGGGCGGCTGTATGAATGGTATTTGCTGCGGCTGTATAGATGGCATTTGCTGCAGCCGGGCGGCTGTATGGATGGCATTTGCTGCAGCCGGGCGGCTGTATGGATGGCATTTGCTGCAGCCGGGCGGCTGTATGGATGGCATTTGCTGCGGCTGTATAGATGACGCTTGCTGCGGCCGGGCGCCTGTATAGATGACGCTTGCTGCGGCCGGGCGCCTGTATAGATGACGCTTGCTGCGGCCGGGCGCCTGTATAGATGACGCTTGCTGCGGCCGGGCGGCTGTATAGATGACGCTTGCTGCAGCCGGGCGGCTGTATGAATGGTATTTGCTGCGGCTGTATAGATGGCATTTGCTGCGGCTGTATAGATGACGCTTGCTGCGGCCGGGCGGCTGTATAGTTGGCATTTGCTGCGGCTGTATAGATGACGCTTGCTGCGGCCGGGCGGCTGTATGGATGGCGCTTGCTGCGGCCGGGCGGCTGTATGGATGGCGCTTGCTGCGGCCGGGCGGCTGTATGGATGGCGCTTGCTGCGGCCGGGCGGCTGTATGGATGGTGCTTGCTGCGGCCGGGCGACTGTATAGATGGCGCTTGCTGCGGCCGGGCGGCTCTATGGATGGTGCTTGCTGCGGCCGGGCGACTGTATAGATGGCGCTTGCTGCGGCCGGGCGGCTGTCTGAATGGCATTTGCTGCGGCCGGGCGGCTGTCTGAATGGCATTTGCTGCGGCTGTATAGATGACGCTTGCTGCGGCCGGGTGACTGTATAGATGGCGCTTGCTGCGGCCGGGCGGCTGTATGAATGGCATTTGCTGCGGCTGTATAGATGACGCTTGCTGCGGCCGGGCAGCTGTATGGATGGCATTTGCTGCAGCCGGGCGGCTGTATGAATGGTATTTGCTGCGGCCGGGCGGCTGTATGGATGGCGCTTGCTGCGGCCGGGCGGCTGTATGGATGACGCTTGCTGCGGCCGGGCGCCTGTATAGATGACGCTTGCTGCGGCCGGGCGGCTGTATAGATGACGCTTGCTGCGGCCGGGCGGCTGTATAGATGACGCTTGCTGCGGCCGGGCGGCTGTATAGATGACGCTTGCTGCGGCCGGGCGGCTGTATAGATGACGCTTGCTGCAGCCGGGCGGCTGTATGAATGGTATTTGCTGCGGCTGTATAGATGGCATTTGCTGCGGCTGTATAGATGGCGCTTGCTGCAGCCGGGCGCCTGTATAGATGACGCTTGCTGCGGCGGGCGGCTGTATAGTTGGCATTTGCTGCGGCTGTATAGATGGCGCTTGCTGCGGCCGGGCGGCTGTATGGATGGCGCTTGCTGCGGCCGGGCGACTGTATGGATGGCGCTTGCTGCGGCTGTATGGATGGCGCTTGCTGCGGCCGGGCGACTGTATAGATGGCGCTTGCTGCGGCCAGGCGGCTGTCTGAATGGCATTTGCTGCGGCCGGGTGACTGTATAGATGGCGCTTGCTGCGGCCGGGCGGCTGTATGGATGACGCTTGCTGCGGCTGGGTGACTGTATAGATGGCGCTTGCTCCGGCCGGGCGGCTGTATGAATGGCATTTGCTGCGGCTGTATAGATGACGCTTGCTGCGGCCGGGTGACTGTATAGATGGCGCTTGCTGCAGCCGGGCGGCTGTATGAATGGTATTTGCTGCGGCTGTATAGATGGCATTTGCTGCAGCCGGGCGGCTGTATGGATGGCATTTGCTGCAGCCGGGCGGCTGTATGGATGGCATTTGCTGCAGCCGGGCGGCTGTATGGATGGCATTTGCTGCGGCTGTATAGATGACGCTTGCTGCGGCCGGGCGCCTGTATAGATGACGCTTGCTGCGGCCGGGCGCCTGTATAGATGACGCTTGCTGCGGCCGGGCGCCTGTATAGATGACGCTTGCTGCGGCCGGGCGGCTGTATAGATGACGCTTGCTGCAGCCGGGCGGCTGTATGAATGGTATTTGCTGCGGCTGTATAGATGGCATTTGCTGCGGCTGTATAGATGACGCTTGCTGCGGCCGGGCGGCTGTATAGTTGGCATTTGCTGCGGCTGTATAGATGACGCTTGCTGCGGCCGGGCGGCTGTATGGATGGCGCTTGCTGCGGCCGGGCGACTGTATGGATGGCGCTTGCTGCGGCCGGGCGGCTGTATGGATGGCGCTTGCTGCGGCCGGGCGGCTGTATGGATGGTGCTTGCTGCGGCCGGGCGACTGTATAGATGGCGCTTGCTGCGGCCGGGCGGCTCTATGGATGGTGCTTGCTGCGGCCGGGCGACTGTATAGATGGCGCTTGCTGCGGCCGGGCGGCTGTCTGAATGGCATTTGCTGCGGCCGGGCGGCTGTCTGAATGGCATTTGCTGCGGCTGTATAGATGACGCTTGCTGCGGCCGGGTGACTGTATAGATGGCGCTTGCTGCGGCCGGGCGGCTGTATGAATGGCATTTGCTGCGGCTGTATAGATGACGCTTGCTGCGGCCGGGTGACTGTATAGATGGCGCTTGCTGCGGCCGGGCGGCTGTATAGATGGCGCTTGCTGCGGCCGGGCGGCTGTATAGATGGCATTTCCTGCGGCTGTGTGGATGGCGCTTGCTGTGGCCGGGCGGCTGTATAGATGGCGCTTGCTGCGGCCGGGCGGCTGTATGGATGGCGCTTGCTGCGGCCGGGCGGCTGTATAGATGGCATTTCCTGCGGCTGTGTGGATGGCGCTTGCTGCGGCCGGGCGCCTGTATAGATGACGCTTGCTGCGGCCGGGCGCCTGTATAGATGACGCTTGCTGCGGCCGGGCGCCTGTATAGATGACGCTTGCTGCGGCCGGGCGCCTGTATAGATGACGCTTGCTGCGGCCGGGCGCCTGTATAGATGACGCTTGCTGCGGCCGGGCGCCTGTATAGATGACGCTTGCTGCGGCCGGGCGCCTGTATGAATGGTATTTGCTGCGGCTGTATAGATGGCATTTGCTGCAGACGGGCGGCTGTATGGATGGCATTTGCTGCAGCTGTATAGATGGCATTTGCTGCAGCCGGGCGGCTGTATGGATGGCATTTGCTGCGGCTGTATAGATGACGCTTGCTGCGGCCGGGCGGCTGTATGGATGACGCTTGCTGCGGCCGGGCGGCTGTATGGATGACGCTTGCTGCGGCCGGGCGGCTGTATGGATGACGCTTGCTGCGGCCGGGCGGCTGTATGGATGACGCTTGCTGCGGCCGGGCGGCTGTATGGATGACGCTTGCTGCGGCCGGGCGGCTGTATGGATGACGCTTGCTGCGGCCGGGTGACTGTATAGATGGCGCTTGCTGCGGCCGGGCGGCTGTATGAATGGCATTTGCTGCGGCTGTATAGATGACGCTTGCTGCGGCCGGGCGACTGTATAGATGGCGCTTGCTGCGGCCGGGCGCCTGTATAGATGGCGCTTGCTGCGGCCGGGCGCCTGTATAGATGGCGCTTGCTGCGGCCGGGCGCCTGTATAGATGACGCTTGCTGCGGCCGGGCGCCTGTATAGATGACGCTTGCTGCGGCCGGGCGCCTGTATAGATGACGCTTGCTGCGGCCGGGCGCCTGTATAGATGACGCTTGCTGCGGCCGGGCGGCTGTATGAATGGTATTTGCTGCGGCTGTATAGATGGCATTTGCTGCAGACGGGCGGCTGTATGGATGGCATTTGCTGCGGCTGTATAGATGGCATTTGCTGCAGCCGGGCGGCTGTATGGATGGCGCTTGCTGCGGCCGGGCGGCTGTATAGATGACGCTTGCTGCGGCCGGGCGCCTGTATAGATGACGCTTGCTGCGGCCGGGCGCCTGTATAGATGACGCTTGCTGCGGCCGGGCGCCTGTATAGATGACGCTTGCTGCGGCCGGGCGGCTGTATGAATGGCATTTGCTGCGGCTGTATAGATGGCATTTGCTGCAGACGGGCGGCTGTATGGATGGCATTTGCTGCGGCTGTATAGATGGCATTTGCTGCAGCCGGGCGGCTGTATGGATGGCATTTGCTGCGGCTGTATAGATGACGCTTGCTGCGGCCGGGCGGCTGTATGGATAACGCTTGCTGCGGCCGGGCGGCTGTATGGATGACGCTTGCTGCGGCCGGGCGGCTGTATGGATGACGCTTGCTGCGGCCGGGCGGCTGTATGGATGACGCTTGCTGCGGCCGGGCGACTGTATAGATGGCGCTTGCTGCGGCCGGGCGGCTGTATAGATGGCATTTCCTGCGGCTGTGTGGATGGCGCATGCTGCGGCCGGGCGGCTGTATAGATGGCGCTTGCTGCGGCCGGGCGGCTGTATGGGTGGCGCTTGCTGCGGCCGGGCGGCTGTATAGATGGCGCTTGCTGCGGCCGGGCGGCTGTATAGATGGCATTTCCTGCGGCTGTGTGGATGGCGCATGCTGCTGCCGGGCGGCTGTATAGATGACGCTTGCTGCGGCCGGGCGGCTGTATGGGTGGCGCTTGCTGCGGCTGTATGGAAGCGTGGCTATTCTGTACCCATGATGTCCCTGCACTGTATACGGAGCAGGTGGATAATATAGTGCAGCAGGAATTAATCCTCCACTCGGAGTCTCCTAGTATTACTACCAGCATGTCATGATGAGAGTTGTAGTTTCCCTTTCATAAACTGCCCATTAATCCCCTTACTCTTCCAGGACGTCTCCTGTCTGACCGAGAGAAGCAGCTACAGGACAAATCCAGCGAGGTGGCTGCTCTGGAGAAGGCGCTGGAGACGTATAGATGTGATCTGAGACGCTTACAAGACGAGGCGACCTCAGCGAGCAAGAGAGAGGAGAAGAGAATGGTCACACTGAAGGAAGCCATCAGCAAGCAGCGGCTGCAGTATGAGGAAGCGGCTGAGGTGCGACATTCTGACCCTGCCAGTCATGGTGGATATCGGTCACATCTGAGCACGATGAGAGTTGTAGTTTTGGTTAATACAGCCCCTTCTTGTGACCGGCAGGAGAAGCCGCTGACGCTCTTCACCATTGTGTCTCTTTTAGGAACTAAAAAGGGAAATCAGCAACTTAAAGAAACAGCAGACGACAGTGGAACAAGCCGCGTACGAGAACCAGGAGCGAGCCAGGCGGCTCCTGAAGGAGCTGAGACAGCTGCAGGCGGAGCACGGTGCGCTGCAGGAACAGGTGAGCCCCCCGTCAGTCACATTATGGCGGGGTCCCACACAACTGAGAGGTATAATGCAGGCGTCACATCACTAGTGTCTCCCCTTCATGCTCAGGTCATCTTAGGCAGAGGTGGATGATGGGGGTTGTTGTCTCATACACTTTTTGTGGATGAAGGGAATAATTTGCAGTTTTCACTGCAGCTGAAGAGTCAGGAAGAACTGGATCGGCGGCAACAGGAGGTCAACGAGGCCGTGAAGGAGTTAAAAGCCCAAGTGAAGCTGGAGATCCAGAGCAGCTTACAGGAGCTTCAGAGCAGCGCAGCGGACGAGCTGCTGGAGGACGTGGACCTCGAGCAGAACCACAGCCTCCAGGCTCAGCTCGACCATCTGAAGGACGACTACCCTTTCTCAGCAAACCCCTCCCCCCAGGAGAACAGGGGCCCCCCTAGGAGTCAGCTACTGGTGAGTGGAGCCTGAGGGGCCCATGTCATGGCTCGTCACATACTGCAGTGGGAGGAACTGATCGGACTGCCAGCTAAGGTGTAAGACCCTGCGTCTCCTCCTCACAGGATGAACAATGGCGCGGAGAGGCCTTACGAGAAAAGCTGCGGCAGCAGGAGGATCGACTGAAGGTGATGACGTCCCCGAGCCCCTCATAGCCGCATCCTTCTCTACAGGGTGGCAATGAACCACAACACTGCCAGGGTCTTCTTTTATAAACTCCTCCGGCCTGTATGCGAGCGCCTGATGATGATGTCATCTCGTTCCTTGTAGGCGCAGCTCCACCAGCGCATGTCCAAACAAGCGGATGTGCTGAGTCAGGGGCGTCAGCAGACGGAGGGCTCCCTGCACAGTCTCAGGCGGCAGCTCGATGCACTCGATGACCTGGTCTCAAATGTTTCCGCCGATTCCCACAATTCCTCTGGGCTGAAGAACTCACCGACCCGAGGGGTGTACAGCCTCCTACTAAACCAGGTGAGCGGGAAGAATGTCACCTACAGGTCCCCACAACCTGACACGGTGGGCTAGAGGCAGGCAGGACTGAACTCTTGTGTGTCTTAGGGTTTGAAACAAAGATCCAGCACCGCACCTGATCCAACGGAATTATCAGCCTGGCACCCAGCCATCCGGAGCAGCACCCAGCCCTGAGCAGGTAAGAGCACCCACCCCAGGGGGAGATGTGCCCATAACTACCAATCACAGAACAGCTTTCATTTCATATTTTGCTCCTGAAAATCAAAAGCTGTGCCATGACTGGTTTCTATGTGCAAGATTTTCTTTTAGACTGGTATCATAAATCTGCCCCTATATGTAAGAATATCACCCCCTACATACAGGAATACAACTGCTATAATACTGCCCCCTACGTACAGGAATACAACTGCTATAATACTGCCCCCTACGTACAGGAATACAACTGCTATAATCCTGCCCCCTACGTACAGGAATACAACTGCTATAATACCGCCCCCTACATACAGGAATACAACTGCTATAATACCGCCTCCTACGTACAAGAATATAACTGCTATAATACTGCTCCTACGTACAAGAATATAACTGCTATAATACTGCTCCTACGTACAAGAATATAACTACTATAATACTGCTCCTATGTACAAGAATATAACTACTATAATACTGCCTCCTGTGTACAAGAATATAACTACTATAATACTGCCTCCTATGTACAAGAATATAACTACTATAATACTGCCTCCTATGTACAAGAATATAACTACTATAATACTGCTCCTATGTACAAGAATATAACTACTATAATACTGCCTCCTGTGTACAAGAATATAACTACTATAATACTGCCTCCTATGTACAAGAATATAACTACTATAATACTGCCTCCTATGTACAAGAATATAACTACTATAATACTGCTCCTATGTACATTAATACTACTATAATACTGCCTCCTATGTACATTAATACTACTATAATACTGCTCCTATGTACATTAATACTACTATAATACTGCTCCTATGTACATTAATACTACTATAATACTGCTCCTATGTACATTAATACCGCTGCGTGTATAGGCAGCTCTGTGTGTTGGGGGTAATGCCTTGTGTCCTGTATTTCAGGGGCGGAGGTGGCGGTGTGACCATGCAGCTCTGGATCTCCGTGCCTTGGTGGATGATGTATTACCACGTGTGACGCTCAGGAAGGATCTATGGGTGCAGTACTCCCGCTATGTCAGGGATCGCACTGATTTGTACAGATTTATTTATTTTTGTGTTCATTTTTTTTTAAAGAATTTCTTTGAATAAATGACCCTTTTATAGACTCTGGTCCCTTCTTCTGGCGGGCGGTCCGGGCTGATAATGTGCACGCTGGTGCGAGTCAGTGCAGTCACCCCGCCTCTATGAGACACACGGACCACCCGATGACGGCGGGAATGAAGGAGGACACACCCTGTAAATTATCTAGATCCAGGAAGTTTATTTACAAATAGATTAATAGCATCTCGTTACATGGAGGGAAGTGGCGCAGCGCCGGCTGAGGCCCCTCCGGTCACCAACTGGGTTGTGGTCCCTGCACAAGACATTCTGCTGCTCTGATGGATGCAAAATTCATTAAACCCCGTAATAATCATAAAAATAAAAAAAAGCTCCATCATGGAGGGGCCACACAACCCCCACCCTGACCTGTTCCAGTTTTGGTCTACCTGTGATGCTTACATGTAGCAGTGTCGGTTGAGCGCCTCAGAACCATCCACTGGAAAAAAACGAATCAGCTAATACCCAAACTGCGTAAAAACCAGCGACTGTAGTGTTAAAAACACACGAGAAAGTCCATTCTAAAAGCAGAAGAATACGATGCTCCAGACATCGAAAAGCAAGGGTTAAAAAAAAAAAAAAGTGCGCAACAAGTAACCGGCCTCGAGCAGAGCGTCATGGAAGATTGACCAAAATCATCAGAACTATCACCACCATCATCCCGCTGATCAGCCCACAATGGGAAGATTCATTAAAAAAAAAAAAGCTCAGAAGAAGCCACAGTGCAAAAAAACCGGACAGGAACGCCACCTGTGTGGATGGCGGCGGGGCAGGCGGTCCTAGACCGTACACGCACAGCAGATCTTCCCAGTCTGTGGGGTCTTTACATTTTTACACAATAGAAATGAAAATAAAGGAGATTCAGCACAAAACATTATTAAGACAGAAGTAAAAGTATGAGCCCCCGGGACCGGAAGAGACGGCGGGATCCCCTTATCAACCGTGATATTCACAGCAAATGAAGCGACAGAACGGACACGTCACAGGAGGGAGCGAGAGGCGGGGCCATGCAGGAAGGGGCGGAGTTCTGGGTGTTTATTACGCGGCTTCGCCTTGGAGAACCTGAATACATCTAGTTACGTAGCGGTTTAGTATCGTGTTACTGTCGTTGCAGCAGAGTCCCCCTCCCCCCACCTTTAATTTAACCAGTAGGATGTACAGAAGAGAACGGGGCAGCAAAAAATACTGCTGGAGACAGACAGAGGAAGATCAGGCAGAGCGGCGGGCCGCACGGGTCACTAGCAGCCGCAGCCTTCCCTCTGGGGCTGGGGTTCGCTGGTTAGCCGCCCCCCCTGGGGTGCCGACGGCTTGTGCTGTACCCCAGACTCCGCCGCGTTCAGATCTAGGCTTCCATCTTGGATATTTTGGTAGATTTTCTTGGCCGCCTCTAGGAATGCATCTTCCACATTCTCTCCGCTGTGGAAGACAAAATAAGACAAGTCAGCCGCCGCCGACGACACGGGACCAGGCGCTGCCCGTTCACATTGCCAATACCGACGGATCCCGTGCTCCCTTATCCTACTATCAGAACCTAGGCTGCACTGGAGTGGCCCCATTCTCATACATTTACCACAGCGGCTGGCTACATAACACGTATTCTAAAGCCTAGACTGTAGATTCACTACTACCCCCAGCATCCTCACACAACACATTCAGGAGGAGGGGATATCATCACTTACGTTTTTGCACTCGCCTCCAGGAACAAGAGACCTGTACAAAGAGATGAGGGATAAGATGAGCGATACCCAATCCATACGATGCCGGGTCTTACTATTTACCGATACAGCGGTTCCAGGACGACCATTGTAACCTGATCCAAGATCAGAGCAGATGAAGCTTCAATAAGCAGATAACTAAGACGTAGAACAGTCAGGGATGGCCGCCGACTAGCAACCACTACAACTAGTTTACCAGGGAAGTGACCTGGTCAGAGAAGACCATTGTATCCTGAGGACCGCTGCGCAGCGCTGCGCAGCAGAGTGCCAGTTAGAGAACATGGTACTCACCGCTCTCAGGGGGCACCGTGGAGAAGGAGGGAGTCCCCACTGTGACACAGCTGCCACCAATGGGGCGATGGAGGGGCTGTGGCCACTGCGCCACCAATGGGTAAAGCTTAGAATACTGGGGGGGGGTACTAACCCTCAAGGGTTAATTGCCGTGGTTAGGCGGATCGCATGCCCTGTTATTGAGGCTGGGTCTGTGATACCGCTGCCTCTCCTAGCAGTGGCCACAGGGTCCCCTCTCCTCATTGGTGGCAGCTTCTGATCGGAGCCCCAGCAGTGTAATCCTGCGGCTCCGATCGGTTACCATGGCAGCCAGGACACTACTGAAGCCGCCCATGGTCAGCTCCCTGCTGCTGGAGGTCCTAGTCACCACAACAGAGATCTATCAGGGGGAACGGGACAAGGGATCCCAGGTTCTGGCCCCTAAGGGGGGAAATAGTAAATAAAAAGTAAACAAAAAAAAGTTTAAAAAAGTAAATATTAAAGCGAACCTGTCACCTGGATTTCACTTACTAAACTGTCACCAGCACCGTATAGATCGTCCTCATGGTGTTCGCACACGGTCTTGTGCCGCTTTCCTGGGATATATATGCATGAAAAATCGCCTTCTAAAGTCCTCGTCTCCAGCTCCACAAGTCACGGTAGAAGTCAAGGGGGTCGCCCTTCCCCCACTCCGGGCTGTAACTCCCCTGCCCTAACCCCGTCTCTGAGCAGTGTAACTGACACCCGGCTCAGTCGCCGGGACCGCGCTTGTACAGGCTGCACATGCACCGTCGGACTCGAGCGCGATCCTGTAACTGAATCGCGCGTGAGGAAGAGAATACAGACAGGCATCGGGGACGGCGCATGCGCGATTCAGTTACTGGATCGCGCTCGAGTCCGACGGCGCATGCGCCGCCTGTACAAGCACGGTCCCGGTGACTGAGCCGGGTGTCAATTAGACTGCAGAGAGGCGGGGTTAGGGCCCGGAGTGAGGGAAGGGCGACCCCCTTGACTTCTACCGTGACTTGTGGAGCTGGAGACGAGGACTTTATACATCCCAGGAAAGCGGGACAAGACGGCGTGCGAACACCATGAGGACGATCTCTACGGTGCTGGTGAAAGGTTCGCTTGAAGGATAAATCACCACCTTTCCCAATTTTACATATAAAATCTATAACCCTATTACATATCGCCACGCCCGAAAAAGGGTGATTAAAATATAACAAAATAATGATAAATCTATACGGTGAACGCCGTAACAGATATAAAAAATTGTGACTCGTGCATTTATTTTATATTTTTTTTATGTCACCTTGTCCCCCCAAAAAGTAGGATCGGACTGTTGGATTATGGGCCGGACGTTCCATAAAATGCGGAATGTACGCAGCTTTTCTGGTAATTTTTTTTTTCGCATGGTATCGAGTATCCCAATACTTTATGGTATCGAAATTGAATCAAAATGTTGGTATCCCCATAACCCAAGTATGCGGTGATGGAGATGATGAGCGCGCTACGCACCGTTCTCCTCAGCAAACTGCTTGGCCTCCTCGTACGTGACGTCGCGCTGGGCTTCCAGGTCCGCTTTATTGCCTATGAGAATGATGACCTGTGCGAGGAGGAGCAGACGCGTTACTGGATGCTGCTGGGGCCGTATTCACACCCCTCCCCCACCGCGCTGGTACTTACAGTATTGGGGTTGGTGAGATTCCGGGCGTCAGTCAGCCAGCTGCTTAGATGGTTGTATGTGCTCCTCCTGTAAAGAGAATATAAGGACTTCACTGACAGCAAGCAGAGATCCTGAGATCAGCCTCCTCTGAAGGCGCAGTACTTACCTAGTGATGTCATACACCATCAGCGCACCGGCCGCTCCCCGGTAATAGCTGCGGGTGACGGCCCGGAAGCGTTCCTGACCCGCCGTGTCCCAGATCTGCAGCTTAATCTTCTGCCCGCTAACTTCTATTATCCGGGTCCCAAACTCAACCCCGATGGTGTGAGGGCAGTCCGCCATGACTGGGGGAGGGGGCAGAGTCAGACATCCAAAATCTACACACCCATCCCGCCCCCCCCCCAACAAAATCTACACACCCATCCCGCCCCCCCCCACCACAAAATCTACACACCCATCCCGCCCCCCCCCCCCCCAACAAAATCTACACACCCATCCCGCCCCCCCCCCCCCCCCAACAAAATCTACACACCCATCCCGCCCCCCCCCCCCCCCCCAACAAAATCTACACACCCATCCCGCGCCGCCCCCCCCCACAAAATCTACACACCCATCCCGCCCCCCCCCCCAACAAAATCTACACACCCATCCCGCCCCCCCCCCCCCAACAAACTCTACACACCCATCCTGCCCCCCCCCCCCCAACAAAATCTACACACCCATCCCGCCCCCCCCCCAACAAAATCTACACACCCATCCCGCCCCCCCCCAACAAAATCTACACACCCATCCCGCCCCCCCCCCCCCCCCCCAACAAACTCTACACACCCATCCTGCCCCCCCCCCCCAACAAAATCTACACACCCATCCCGCCCCCCCCCTTAACAAAATCTACACACCCATCCCGCCCCCCCCAACAAAATCTACACACCCATCCCGCCCCCCCCCTTAACAAAATCTACACACCCATCCCGCCCCCCCCAACAAAATCTACACACCCATCCCGCCCCCCCCCCCCCACCACAAAATCTACACACCCATCCCGCGCCACCCCCCCCCACAAAATCTACACACCCATCCCGCGCCACCCCCCCCCACAAAATCTACACACCCATCCCGCGCCCCCCCCCCCCCCCACAAAATCTACACACCCATCCCGCGCCCCCCCCCCCCCCACAAAATCTACACACCCATCCCGCGCCCCCCCCCCACAAAATCTACACACCCATCCCGCGCCCCCCCCCCCACAAAATCTACACACCCATCCCGCGCCGCCCCCCCCCACAAAATCTACACACCCATCCCGCGCCCCCCCCCCCCCACAAAATCTACACACCCACCCCGCGCCCCCCCCCCCCCCCCCCACAAAATCTACACACCCTTCCCCCAAATGAACCCGCCCCCTTCAACTAATGCTCCAAATGCAGCGGGGGCGAGGGGCTCACTTACATTTCTTCTCTGTGAACTGGTGCAGCAGGCAGGACTTCCCGACCCCCATGTCACCTGCAAGAAAGAAGAGCTCATCACTGGAGATCACTGCTGGCGAGGGGCCCCTCCCATGGAACCGCCGGGGCCACTCCCATAGTACCGCCAGTGACGCCACCTCTTACCGATAATGATGTACTTGAAGATATAGGAGTAGTTGTACGGTGCGGTAGCCATGATGGCGCTAGGAGGAAAGAAAGGGAAGACCGTAAGACAAGCAGAGACCCGCCACCCCTCCCCCGCGGGCTCCTCCTGTGAGGTCACATACACCAGACACCCAGATTAATGTCACAGATATCCCCCCCCCCAAAAAATATATATATACCCCGACCCCCAATATTCTGTCTTCACTGCTGCCATATCTAGAACATACCAACCACTTCAAGGTGTGAACTTCCTGTCATGTGACCTCCAGTCTTAGGAACGTGCTCCTAAATGGGGTCACATGACAGGAAGTCCACAGTCAGCTGATGTCACCAAGGTAACCCCAGAGCGAGCATGGTGTGTCCAGGGTGGCAGCAGGACCCGTCATGGCGGTTCACCTGGGGAGGGGGGTGCCCCCATCTCTGAAGACTCACCTGACAAGTGACGGCAGGAAACAGAAGAGACGTCCAAACTTCAGCTGATGTCAGAGCCTGCTGAGGAGAAGAGACCGTCAGTCAAAGAGGGGCCCCGGAGGGGCCACTGCAGGGGGCCCAATTCTCACTAGTGATGGCCTGAACCCTCGTCCTGGGTTGTCCCAGTCTCCGGGTCACTGAACCAAGGCCCTCACACCGCCACCAAAGGGCAGCCGGCAACACCGCCACCAAAGGGCAGCCGGCAACACCGCCACCAAAGGGCAGCCGGCAACACCGCCACCAAAGAGCAGCCAGCACCCCCGCAGTGCCGCCAAAGGGTAGACTGCACCCCCGCACCCTGCGCGATCAGTCACCAAGCAGTGCATACTGGCAGTCATATTACATTCTCCAGATGTTTGCCGTTACTGCACGGATATAACATCCAATCTACGCGTACACAACCAGTGACATCACATCTCCGTGTGTGTATTCTATAATATATATACACACACCCCCCACCAGTGACATCACATCTCCGTGTGTGTATTCTATAATATATATACACACACCCCCCACCAGTGACATCACCTCCATCTGTGTATACAACCAGTGACATCACATCTCCGTGTGTGTATATTCTATAATATATATATATATATATATATATATATACACACCCCACCAGTGACATCACCTCCATCTGTGTATGTACACAACCAGTGACATCACATCTCAGTGTGTGTATTCTATAATATATATATATATATATATATATATATATACACACCAGTGACAACACCTCCATCTGTGTATACAACCAGTGACATCACCTCTATCTGTGTACACAACCAGTGACATCACATCTCCGTGTGTGTACATTCTATAATATATATACACACCCCACCAGTGACATCACATCTCCGTGTGTGTATTCTATAATATGTACACAACCAGTGACATCACATCTCCGTGTGTGTACACAACCA
Organism: Bufo bufo; assembly: GCF_905171765.1. Taxonomy (NCBI): domain Eukaryota; kingdom Metazoa; phylum Chordata; class Amphibia; order Anura; family Bufonidae; genus Bufo; species Bufo bufo. Next base: position 1,167,275 of record NC_053396.1, on the reverse strand, counting down.
GTGACATCACATCTCCGTGTGTGTACACAACCAGTGACATCACATCTCCGTGTGTGTACACAACCAGTGACATCACATCTCCGTGTGTGTACACAACCAGTGACATCACATCTCCGTGTGTGTACACAACCAGTGACATCACATCTCCGTGTGTGTACACAACCAGTGACATCACATCTCCGTGTGTGTGTATATTCTATAATATATATATACACACCCCACCAGTGACATCACCTCCATCTGTGTACACAACCAGTGACATCACATCTCAGTGTGTGTATTCTATAATATATATATATATATATATACACACACACCAGTGACAACACCTCCATCTGAGTACACAACCAGTGACATCACATCTCCGTGTGTGTACACAACCAGTGACATCACATCTCCGTGTGTGTACACAACCAGTGACATCACATCTCCGTGTGTGTACACAACCAGTGACATCACATCTCCGTGTGTGTACACAACCAGTGACATCACATCTCCGTGTGTGTACACAACCAGTGACATCACATCTCCGTGTGTGTACACAACCAGTGACATCACATCTCCGTGTGTGTACACAACCAGTGACATCACATCTCCGTGTGTGTACACAACCAGTGACATCACATCTCCGTGTGTGTACACAACCAGTGACATCACATCTCCGTGTGTGTACACAACCAGTGACATCACATCTCCGTGTGTGTACACAACCAGTGACATCACATCTCCGTGTGTGTACACAACCAGTGACATCACATCTCCGTGTGTGTACACAACCAGTGACATCACATCTCCGTGTGTGTACACAACCAGTGACATCACATCTCCGTGTGTGTACACAACCAGTGACATCACATCTCCGTGTGTGTACACAACCAGTGACATCACATCTCCGTGTGTGTACACAACCAGTGACATCACATCTCCGTGTGTGTACACAACCAGTGACATCACATCTCCGTGTGTGTACACAACCAGTGACATCACATCTCCGTGTGTGTACACAACCAGTGACATCACATCTCCGTGTGTGTACACAACCAGTGACATCACATCTCCGTGTGTGTACATTACCAGTGACATCACATCTCCGTGTGTGTACATTCTATAATATATATACACACACCCCCCACCATCTGTGTATGTACACAACCAGTGACATCACATCTCTGTATATATACACAGTGACATCACCTCCATCTGTGTACACAACCAGTGACATCACATCTCTGTATATATACACAGTGACATCACCTCCATCTGTGTACACAACCAGTGACATCACAGCAGCTTCTCGGCCGCCTGCAATCATTACTTATTCACGGAGGCCGCACAGAGTCTCCGGAAGCCTTCCTTACTTGCAGCTGCAGGGCAACGCTCAGTCCCTGTCCTCTACACTAGGGGTGGCTCCTGGCTGTAGGGCCCACACAGGGTTAATGAGCCGCATATACAGGACCTCAAAAATGTGGAGGGGAAAAATAAAAATCACACAGGTCGGGGGCTGCCAGGAGGTGGCGACAGGCTGCGGCCTCACCCCCCTGCCGCAGCGGGAACTGCCCGCTTATATCAATGTCACCCCACATCTGTACACAAAGGAGGGGATCCGCTGGGACCGGCCGGGTCACCACAATGAACGAGTGTATACGGGGGTGACGCCGGGGTAGGAGGGGGCAGCACAGGCTGGTATATACCCGGGTAGGAGGGGGCAGCACAGGCCGTTATACACCGAGGTAGGAGGGGGCAGCACAGGCCGGTATACACCGGGGTAGGAGGGGGCAGCACAGGCCGGTATACACCGGGGTAGGAGGGGGCAGCACAGGCCGGTATACACCGGGGTAGGAGGGGGCAGCACAGGCCGGTATACACCGGGGTAGGAGGGGGCAGCACAGGCCGGTATACACCGGGGTAGGAGGGGGCAGCACAGGCCGGTATATACCCGGGTAGGAGGGGGCAGCACAGGCTGGTATATACCCGGGTAGGAGGGGGCAGCACAGGCCGTTATACACCGGGGTAGGAGGGGGCAGCACAGGCCGTTATACACCGGGGTAGGAGGGGGCAGCACAGGCCGGTATACACCGGGGTAGGAGGGGGCAGCACAGGCCGGTATACACCGGGGTAGGAGGGGGCAGCACAGGCCGTTATATACCCAGGTAGGAGGGGGGGCACAGGCCGGTATATACCGGGGTAGGAGGGGGCAGCACAGGCCGTTATATATCGGGGTAGGGGGAGGGCAGCACAGGCCATTATATACCGGGGTAGGAGGAGGCAGCACAGGCCGGTATATACCTGGGTAGGGGGGGGCAGTACAGGCCGGTATATACCCGGGTAGGAGGGGGCAGCACAGGCCAGTATATACCGGGGGAGGGCAGCACAGGCCGTTATATACCGGGGTAGGGGGAGGGCAGCACAGACCGGTATATACCCGGGTAGGGGGGGGGCAGTACAGGCCGGTATATACCCGGGTAGGGGGGGGGGGGGCAGTACAGGCCGGTATATACCCAGGTAGGAGGGGGGGCACAGGCCGGTATATACCGGGGTAGGAGGGGGCAGCACAGGCCGTTATATACCGGGGTAGGGGGAGGGCAGCACAGGCCGGTATATACCCGGGTAGGGGGGGGGGGGGGCAGTACAGGCCGGTATATACCCAGGTAGGAGGGGGGGCACAGGCCGGTATATACCCGGGTAGGAGGGGGGGCACAGTCCGGTTTTTACCCGGGTAAGGGGGGCAGTACAGGCCGTTATATACCCGGGTAGGGGGGGGGGGGGGGCACAGGCCGGTATATACCCGGGTAGGAGGGGGGGCACAGGCCGTTATATACCCGGGTAGGGGGGCAGTACAGGCCGTTATATACCCGGGTAGGGGGGGGGGCAGCACAGGCCGGTATATACCCGGGTAGGGAGGGGGGGGGGGGGGCACAGGCCGTTATATACCCGGGTAGGGGGGGCAGTACAGGCCGGTATATACCCGGGTAGGAGGGGGGGCACAGTCCGGTTTTTACCCGGGTAAGGGGGGCAGTACAGGCCGTTATATACCCGGGTAGGGGGGGGGGGGGCAGCACAGGCCGGTATATACCCGGGTAGGAGGGGGGGCACAGGCCGTTATATACCGGGGTAGGAGGGGGCAGCACAGGCCGTTATATACCGGGGTAGGGGGAGGGCAGCACAGGCCGGTATATACCCGGGTAGGGGGGGGGAAAGGCAGTACAGGCCGGTATATACCCAGGTAGGAGGGGGGGCACAGGCCGGTATATACCCGGGTAGGAGGGGGGGCACAGTCCGGTTTTTACCCGGGTAAGGGGGGCAGTACAGGCCGTTATATACCCGGGTAGGGGGGGGGGGCAGCACAGGCCGGTATATACCCGGGTAGGAGGGGGGGCACAGGCCGTTATATACCCGGGTAGGGGGGCAGTACAGGCCGTTATATACCCGGGTAGGGGGGGGGCAGCACAGGCCGGTATATACCCGGGTAGGGAGGGGGGGGGGGGCACAGGCCGTTATATACCCGGGTAGGGGGGGCAGTACAGGCCGGTATATACCCGGGTAGGAGGGGGGGCACAGTCCGGTTTTTACCCGGGTAAGGGGGGCAGTACAGGCCGTTATATACCCGGGTAGGGGGGGGGGGGCAGCACAGGCCGGTATATACCCGGGTAGGAGGGGGGGCACAGGCCGTTATATACCCGGGTAGGGGGGCAGTACAGGCCGTTATATACCCGGGTAGGGGGGGGGCAGCACAGGCCGGTATATACCCGGGTAGGGGGGGGGCACAGGCCGTTATATACCCGGGTAGGGGGGGCAGTACAGGCCGTTATATACCCGGGTAGGGGGGGGGCAGTACAGGCCGGTATATACCGGGGTAGGGGGGGGGCAGCACAGGCCGGTATATACCGGGGTAGGGGGGGCAGCACAGGCCGTTATATACCGGCGCGCTCTCCCGGGGGTGTCGCCCTGTACACCCGGAAGATACGTCGCAGGCTGAGGGCTGTACCCCGGGTGACGGGCTGTCATCCAGCCGGGTGTCGTGGTTCCGGTCGCCCGCGCTCTCACCTGTCCAGTCCCCGCTGCTGACGGTCCGTCCGGCGGCGCAGGAGGAGGAGGCCTCGGTGGGCGGCGCGGTCCGGTCAGCTCCCGGTATTTTTCGCTTCCGCTCTTCTGTGTATTCCCCTCTCTCACTCACAAAGATGGCTGCCGCGCTTGCACGGGGTTTCCAGGCGCGCTCCCAAAGGGTCAGGGGTGGGAGGGGCCAACCTGCACGCGCGCTAACAACCGCAACAATAGGCGAGGACGAGCGCGGTCATGGGACCTATCCGGAAGATCACGTGTTGCGGAAGATTAACCCCCTAACTGCCGCTGGCTGCCTCGTTGTCCAGTCAGCCGGTGGCTAGGGGAGTGGCCGGGAGCGGCCGCTGACGTGGAATCAGTGCAATACCGGACTGTGGGAGGAAAGGATGAGGTGTTGCCAATAGCAACCAATCAGATGGCTGCTTTCATTCCTTTTCAACCCTGGAGGAATGGTAGCTGCAATCTCATTGGTTGCTATGGTCTATCCCAGAATCCCCTGCCCTGAGTCCCGGTGACGGTTGTCAGGCAGAGGAGTGGTAGTTGCAGTCTGGTTGCTATGGACACACCTTAAATCCCCAGCTGCCTGTGTCAGTCAGTGGCGCTGTCATTTGGCCGCTCGCCATCTTTGGGTCGTGTTTTTATGTGGTTACATCGAGAAACTATTTCTATCTGTAAATGGCGCCACTCGTCACTGACCGTATGGAGACCAATAGGTGAGTGGGAAAAGCGGAGACGGCGCGGAGGCTGCACTACTGAGAGATGACATCATGTCCTGTCTGCCGTGTTGTCATGGAGACGCCATCCACATCAGTGTCCACACGGCCACATATACTAAGAGACGCATACACCCGGGGCCACATATACTAAGGGCCACAAACACCCGGGGCCACATATACTAAGAGCCACAAACACCCGGGGCCACATATACTAAGAGCCACAAACACCCGGGGCCACATATACTAAGAGACGAATACACCCGGGGCCACATATACTAAGAGCCACAAACACCCGGGGCCACATATACTAAGAGACGAATACACCCGGGGCCACATATACTAAGAGCCACAAACACCCGGGGCCACATATACTAAGAGCCACAAACACCCGGGGCCACATATACTAAGAGCCACAAACACCCGGGGCCACATATACTAAGAGCCACAAACACCCGGGGCCACATATACTAAGGGCCACAAACACCCGGGGCCACATATACTAAAAGATGCATACACCCGGGGCCACATATACTAAGGGCCACAAACACCCGGAGCCACATATACTAAAAGATGCATACACCCGGGGCCACATATACTAAGGGCCACAAACACCCTGGGGACACGTGTAAGGCGGATTCATTGGCCTGTATTTGTGGGAGGGGCATGGTGCCTACTTCATCGGCCAGCGTCCCTCCCACTCGGTACGTCGTTACAGCGTTTGAGGAGCCACACCTGGCTTCCCAGTGAGAGGAGTGCGGCGTACCTGGATATCCTGCTTCTCTGCAGCACGCAGTGTTAGGGTCCGGCCGGCGGGGGCTCGCCCCCCTAGGTGAGGGGGGGGTTCCCCCGCATCGGAGCATAATGCCAGGGAGCTGTGCGGCTCCCCACGCGGCAAACGAGTCAAGGCAGCGGGGGACGGAGCCCATGGTGAATGAAGGGCTCCCCCTGCCCCGGTGCACAATGACAGGGAGTTGCGCGGCTCCCCACGTGGTACGGGTGTCCAGCCGGCGGTGGGTCGGCCCCTGGCTGAAGGGGGGCTCCCCCGCACTGGTGCATTCTGTCACGTGGCAATTGGGTATAGGTGCAGGGGACAGCGTGTCCCCCCTCCTAGTCTTCAATAAAGTCTGGCCCGTGCCGTTAGGCAGGGATCGGAGAACTAGGCTCGGTCAGGGGGAGCAGATCATAGGCAGTGGCTTCCTTCTGCCGGCCGTACATAAGGTTTCCCAGAGGGTTATTTATATACAGGGTGTTAATGAGTCCATGATTTATTTAAGTTTGCAAAGGGTTAATTTCATTAAAGGATAACTGTCACATTTAGACCCTAATTTCAATTTTCATATATGTAGTTAGTAATAACATGATATTCCAGAATCCGTTACTATTAGACGGACTTACCCCATAGTTAAAGGGTTTCTGTCACCCCACAAAAGTCATATATTTTTTTTTGGATAGTTATATTCCTTATAGCGCGATATAGCAGAATATAATGCTCTCACTTACTTTCATGCGGCCGTTTCTTTAGAAAACGAAGTTTTATAATATGTAAATGAGGGCTCTACCAGCAAGTAGGGCGTCTACTTGCTGGTAGCCGCAGCAGAAAACCGCCCCCTCGCCGTGTTGATTGACAGAGCCAGCCGTGATCTCCTCCTCCGGCCGGCCCTGTCAGTATTTCAAAAATCGCGCGCCTGTGTTCATTCGGCGCAGGCGCTCTGAGATAAGGAGGCTCGTCTCCTCAGAACTCCCTCAGTGCGCCTGCGCCGATGACATCACCGAAAGAGAAGACGTCATCGGCGCAGGCGCACTGAGGGAGTTCTGAGGAGACGAGCCTCCTCATCTCAGAGCGCCTGCGCCGAATGAACAGAGGCGCGCGATTTTTGAAATACTGACAGGGCCGGCCGGAGGAGGAGATCACGGCTGGCTCTGTCAATCAACACGGCGAGGGGGCGGATTTCTGCTGCGGCTTCTACCAGCAAGTAGACGCCCTACTTGCTGGTAGAGCCCTCATTTACATATTATAAAACTTCGTTTTATAAAGAATCGGCCGCATGAAAGTAAGTGACAAAATTATATTCTCCTATATCGCGCTATAAGGAATGTAACTATCCAAAAAAAAAATATATATGAGTTTTGTGGGGTGACAGAAGCCCTTTAATAAGATTCAGCCCTTAGCAACCAGTCTGCATAAAACTGCAATCTCACTATTCAGTTAAGATGGCCGCCACTGCCCTCACCCTGAGGCTAATCCCGCCAGCCCTCACTAGCCCGTAACAATAGCCCCCCAAAAGTGTCAGTAGCCAGAGCCCTCCCCCCTAAAGGGTTAATCTCCTGCAGCACAGAGGGGTCCTCTTACCACATGTTGCTCTCATTTCTACACTGAGCAGACGGCAGATCTCCCTTCCCTGGTCTGCGCTGCTCCAACTCTGCATCCTGCAGCTCTGCTGAGCGAGGGAGCGTCTGCCAAGCGCAGGGACAGGGAGAAGTGCACACAGCCCAGGCACTGTTATCAGCTGCTGGGGAGGACCTGGCTTTAGTCATTTACTTACAGTCCCTGGCTGTCAGTAATCTGACCCTGCACGATGCTGCGTCCTCCGTCCTTCAACAGATAGACGGACCGTGCCTAGCAACAGATAGACGGACCGTGCCTAGCAACAGACAGACGGACCGTGCCTAGCAACAGACAGACGGACCGTGCCTAGCAACAGATAGACGGACCGTGCCTAGCAACAGATAGACGGACCGTGCCTAGCAACAGACAGACGGACCGTGCCTAGCAACAGATAGACGGACCGTGCCTAGCAACCTAATTTTAAGCACAGGTAAAAGTAGGCGGTACAGGGAGCAAAAAAATAAAATAAAAAATAAAATGCTGCCCACACTGGTGCACTCTGCCAGGGAGCATTGTGGCTTCCCACGCGGCAATTGTGTAAAAGTGCAGGGGACAGCGTGTCCCCGCTCCTCGTCTTCAATAAAGTCTGGCACGGGCCGCCGTTAGTTAGGCAGGGATCGGGGGGTGGGAGAACTAGGCTCGGTCAGGGGGAGCAGGTCATAGGCGGTGGCTTCCTTCTGCCGCCCGTACATAAGGTTTCCCAGGGGGTTATTTAGGTACAGGGTGTTAATGAGTCCATGCAGGTGATTACCAGGGATCTTAGGCGGGTGTGTTGGGTCTGGTTTGGTAGGGACGGGATACAATAAAAAAAAAGGGGGGGGGGTGAGAATTCGTAGTTGGTGAAGCAAGGTCTCCGGGGAAGAGCTACAGGCCTGGTCCGCCGTGAGCAATCCTAGCGGAGGCTGCAGGTCGGGGGCCGAGGTTCGCTTGTGTCAGTGTTAAGCCAGTGCGGGGGCTTAGTAGGTGCGGCTTGCCGCGGTATTTTACCCTCCCTAGGTTACCAGGTTAAGAAATTTTTAATTTGCAAAGGGTTAATTTGTAAATTTAATTTAATTTTTTTTTTTTGAAATGCTGCTCTTGTTCCATCATTCACGTTTTACACATTTGCAGGGTTTCCTCGCGACGTGTGCACAATCCAGTGTCGATGCCTTAATTGTTTTGGTTCTAGGTCCAAACCTCACGTTACATCCTGAATGGTGGCTTATCGGCAGGGTAGTGGGGGCACACGTCGGGGAGGTCACAAGCGGGGTTGTGTCTCATGCCCTGTCTCACGTCCAGGTCGTCGGTCCGTAGGTAGCGGGTAAGTGCGTGGTCTCACCCTCTGGGTGTTGGTAAACTAGTTAGGATCAGGGAAGTCATTCACAGGTTTCTGTCACAACCGTGGTCACTAAGGCTGATTTACAGTCGTTACTGGGTATGTTGAATTTCGCCATGCGTATCATCCCGCTAGGTAGGTCGTTCATCTCCCGCTTGCTGGCGCTCCTGGCCACAGCTCCGAAACAGGACAGCCCAGTGCGTCCGGATAGTCAGGCCTAGCTGACCTTCACATGTGGGACCACTTTCTTGGCCAGTGGAACGGGGTGTCCTTGTTATCCCCGAGTTGTCTAGCCAATCCCCTATAGTCTTTTCGGACGCGGCTGCGAGCTCAGGTTCGCTGCTATTTTTGGCACCCACTGGGTCGCAGGCGAGTGGCCCGCTGAGGTGAGATGAATCCCAGGTTTCCTGCAAACCTCAGCACTTTTCGAGCTGTACCCCATTGTGGTGGCCGCCCGTGTTTGGGGGCAGCCGCTGGGTAAATCGCACTGTTTGTAACGGACAACGCTGCGGTGGTAGATATCTTAACTAATGGGTTGTCTACGTCGTCCTATGTCATGTGTCTCTTGAGACGTCTAGTTCAACTCTCCTTGCAACATCATTTTGTGTTAGTAGTACGCATGTGGCAGCTGACGCTTCATCGAGGGCTAATTTCCCCCTTTTCCGCAGGTCATGCCAGAGGCAGATGTTGTGGGCGCTACTGTCCCCCTCACGAGTCACTAATGCTGGTTTAACTGGTCATCTAGAGACGGCCCACTCCTTACTAGCCAAGTCCCTTTCGCCGTATTCGGCTAGGGCGTATCGCACTGGGTGGAGGGCATTTGCAGGTTTCAGGGGGTATGCCCTCAAAGAGAGTCCAGTTTTGTGGAATACATCCTTGCCTTCATTGGCTACTGCCGCTCGGAGCTCAAGCTGTCCCACAACACGGTGAAGACATACTTGCCGGGGGTTCAGCATTTCCTCTGTCAGTCATCCTGAACGGGCATCGGTGTTTTGTGCATGCTGTCGAAGGCTACGTGGAGGGGTTTGAGCAGATGTGGACCAGGAGGCCAAGTGCGCAGACAAGCTGTTACTGGACTGCTTTTCGTACCCTGTCTGACATCCTGGATAGGAACCCTTCCGGGGTTTTGCCCAGCCTGGTGCTTAAATCCGCTGTTTATTTAGCCTTCTATGGCTTCTCGAGGCCTGGGGAGTTTACTTGTTCCCCTCACAGTTCCTCACAGTCAGCCCGTTGGTCCAGGGTCCCGAGGCTTACATGCTACTACTCAGGACGTCCAAGACCTCACAGATGGGTCCCCCAGTCCCAGTGTCCTATTTCCCCACGTCTCATCGATGGTGCCCCGTCAGAGTTCTTCGTCAGTTGCAGACAGCCTTAGCTGGGTTCAGGCCAGATAGTCCACTATTGCCTTTCGTGGTGGTACCACTCGCTACTCACCAGTTCATGTCTCACATACGCTCCTTAGTTGCCAGTTTGGGTGGCGACCCAGCTACAATCTCAGGACATCCATTCCATATGGGTGCAGCATCCAAGGCCTCCATTAATCAGGTACCGGCGCATGTCATCCAGAAGTTGGGTCGTTGGCGCTCCTCGTGTTTTAGCCGCTATATACCTCACCCCAAAACTGAGATGTCAATGGCTTTCCAAAGTCTGGTTTTGTGATTTATGCTGTAATAATTACTCCTGCTACTCAGTATGTCTTTTGCCCTCTTTCAGGCGTCCCTACTACGGCGCGGTTGTGGCATAACTCTAACCGCTTAGGGGCAGGGTAGTCTCAGGTGGGACGGGGTGCATTCTCTTGGTTGCCACGACCACACATATACTAAGAGCCACAAACACCCTGGGGACACATATACTAAGAGCCACAAACACCTGGGGCCACATATACTAAGAGCCACAGACACCCTGGGGCCACATATACTAAGAGCCACAAACACCTGGGGCCACATATACTAAGAGCCACAAACACCTGGGGCCACATATACTAAGAGCCACAAACACCTGGGGACACATATACTAAGAGCCACAAACACCCTGGGGCCACATATACTAAGAGCCACAAACACCTGGGGCCACATATACTAAAAGACGCATACACCCTGGGGCCACATATACTAAGAGCCACAAACACCCTGGGGACACATATACTAAGAGCCACAAACACCTGGGGCCACATATACTAAAAGACGCATACACCCTGGGGACACATATACTAAGAGCCGCATACACCCGGGGCCACATATACTAAGAGCCGCAAACACCCTGGGGACACATATACTAACAGCCACAAACACCCTGGGGACACATATACTAAGAGCCACAAACACCCTGGGGACACATATACTAACAGCCACAAACACCCTGGGGACACATATACTAAGAGCCACAAACACCCTGGGGACACATATACTAAGAGCCACAAACACCCTGGGGCCACATATACTAAGAGCCACAAACACCCTGGGGCCACATATACTAAGAGCCACAGACACCTGGGGCCACATATACTAAAAGACGCATACACCCTGGGGACACATATACTAAGAGCCACAAACACCCTGGGGCCACATATACTAAGAGCCACAAACACCCGGGGCCACATATACTAACAGCCACAAACACCCTGGGGACACATATACTAAGAGCCACAAACACCCTGGGGACACATATACTAAGAGCCACAAACACCTGGGGCCACATATACTAAAAGACGCATACACCCTGGGGCCACATATACTAAGAGCCACAAACACCCTGGGGACACATATACTAAGAGCCACAAACACCCTGGGGCCACATATACTAAGAGCCACAAACACCCTGGGGCCACATATACTAAGAGCCACAGACACCCTGGGGACACATATACTAAGAGCCACAAACACCCTGGGGACACATATACTAAGAGCCACAAACACCCTGGGGACACATATACTAACAGCCACAAACACCCTGGGGACACATATACTAAGAGCCACAAACACCCTGGGGCCACATATACTAAGAGCCACAAACACCCTGGGGCCACATATACTAAGAGCCACAGACACCCTGGGGACACATATACTAAGAGCCACAGACACCCTGGGGACACATATACTAAGAGCCGCATACACCCTGGGGACACATATACTAAGAGCCACAAACACCTGGGGCCACATATACTAAGAGCCACAGACACCCTGGGGACACATATACTAAAAGAGGCATACACCCTGGGGACACATATACTAAGAGCCACAGACACCCTGGGGCCACATATACTAAGAGCCACAGACACCCTGGGGCCACATATACTAAGAGCCACAGACACCCTGGGGCCACATATACTAAGAGCCACAGACACCCTGGGGACACATATACTAAAAGACGCATACACCCTGGGGACACATATACTAAGAGCCACAAACACCCTGGGGCCACATATACTAAGAGCCACAAACACCCTGGGGCCACATATACTAAGAGCCACAGACACCCTGGGGCCACATATACTAACAGCCACAAACACCCTGGGGACACATATACTAAGAGCCACAAACACCTGGGGCCACATATACTAAGAGCCACAGACACCCTGGGGCCACATATACTAACAGCCACAAACACCCTGGGGACACATATACTAAGAGCCACAAACACCCTGGGGACACATATACTAAGAGCCACAAACACCCTGGGGACACATATACTAAGAGCCACAAACACCCTGGGGCCACATATACTAAGAGCCACAAACACCCTGGGGCCACATATACTAAGAGCCACAGACACCCTGGGGACACATATACTAAGAGCCACAGACACCCTGGGGACACATATACTAAAAGACGCATACACCCTGGGGACACATATACTAAGAGCCACAAACACCCTGGGGACACATATACTAAAAGCCACAAACACCCTGGGGCCACATATACTAAGAGCCACAGACACCCTGGGGACACATATACTAAGAGCCACAGACACCCTGGGGACACATATACTAAAAGACGCATACACCCTGGGGACACATATACTAACAGCCACAAACACCCTGGGGACACATATACTAAGAGCCACAAACACCCTGGGGACACATATACTAAGAGCCACAAACACCCTGGGGACACATATACTAAGAGCCACAAACACCCTGGGGCCACATATACTAAGAGCCACAAACACCCTGGGGCCACATATACTAAGAGCCACAGACACCCTGGGGACACATATACTAAGAGCCACAAACACCCTGGGGACACATATACTAAAAGCCACAAACACCCTGGGGCCACATATACTAAGAGCCACAGACACCCTGGGGACACATATACTAAGAGCCACAGACACCCTGGGGACACATATACTAAAAGACGCATACACCCTGGGGACACATATACTAAGAGCCACAAACACCCTGGGGACACATATACAGTGGCGGAAATAATTATTTGACCCCTCACTGATTTTGTAAGTTTGTCCAATGACAAAGAAATGAAAAGTCTCAGAACAGTATCATTTCAATGGTAGGTTTATTGTAACAGTGGCAGATAGCACATCAAAAGGAAAATCGAAAAAATAACTTTAAATAAAAGATAGCAACTGATTTGCATTTCATTGAGTGAAATAAGTATTTGAACCCTCTAACAAAAAAAGACTTAATACTTGGTGGAAAAACCCTTGTTTGCAAGCACAGAGGTCAAACGTTTCTTGTAATTGATGACCAAGTTTGCGCACATTTTAGGAGGAATGTTGGTCCACTCCTCTTTGCAGATCATCTCTAAATCCCTAAGGTTTCGAGGCTGTCTCTGTGCAACTCTGAGCTTGAGCTCCCTCCATAGGTTTTCGATTGGATTAAGGTCCGGAGACTGACTAGGCCACTCCATGACCTTAATGTGCTTCTTCTTGAGCCACTCCTTTGTTGCCTTTGCTGTATGTTTTGGGTCATTGTCGTGCTGGAACACCCATCCACGACCCATTTTCAGTTTCCTGGCAGAGGGAAGGAGGTTGTCGCTCAGGATTTCACGATACATGGCTCCGTCCATTTTCCCGTTTATGCGAATAAGTTGTCCTGTGCCCTTAGCAGAAAAACACCCCCAAAGCAAAATGTTTCCACCCCCATGCTTGACGGTGGGGACGGTGTTTTGGGGGTCATAGGCAGCATTTTTCTTCCTCCAAACACAGCGAGTTGAGTTAATGCCAAAGAGCTCTATTTTGGTCTCATCAGACCACAGCACCTTCTCCCAGTCACTCTCTGAATCATTCAGGTGTTCATTGGCAAACTTCAGACGGGCCTGCACATGTGCCTTCCTGAGCAGGGGGACCTTGCGAGCCCTGCAGGATTTTAATCCATTGCGGTGTAATGTGTTTCCAATGGTTTTCTTGGTGACTGTGGTCCCTGCTAATTTGAGGTCATTAACTAACTCCTCCCGTGTAGTTCTAGGATGCTTTTTCACCTTTCTCAGAACCATTGACACCCCACGAGGTGAGATCTTGCGTGGAGCCCCAGAGCGAGGTCGATTGATGGTCATTTTGTGCTCCTTCCATTTTCGAACAATCGCACCAACAGTTGTCACCTTCTCTCCCAGCTTCTTGCTAATGGTTTTGTAGCCCATTCCAGCCTTGTGCAGGTCTACAATTTTGTCTCTGACATCCTTGGACAGCTCTTTGGTCTTTCCCATGTTGGAGAGTTTGGAGTCTGCTTGATTGATTGATTCTGTGGACAGGTGTCTTTTATACAGGTGACTAGTTAAGACAGGTGTCCTTAATGAGGGTGACTAATTGAGTAGAAGTGTCTAACCACTCTGTGGGAGCCAGAACTCTTAATGGTTGGTAGGGGTTCAAATACTTATTTCACTCAATGAAATGCAAATCAGTTGCTATCTTTTATTTAAAGTTATTTTTTCGATTTTCCTTTTGATGTGCTATCTGCCACTGTTACAATAAACCTACCATTGAAATGATACTGTTCTGAGACTTTTCATTTCTTTGTCATTGGACAAACTTACAAAATCAGTGAGGGGTCAAATAATTATTTCCCCCACTGTACTAAGAGCCACAGACACCCTGGGGACACATATACTAAGAGCCACAGACACCCTGGGGACACATATACTAAGAGCCACAAACACCTGGGGCCACATATACTAAGAGCCACAGACACCCTGGGGCCACATATACTAAGAGCCACAGACACCCTGGGGACACATATACTAAGAGCCACAGACACCCTGGGGACACATATACTAAGAGCCACAGACACCCTGGGGACACATATACTAAAAGACGCATACACCCTGGGGACACATATACTAACAGCCACAAACACCTGGGGCCACATATACTAAAAGACGCATACACCCGGGGCCACATATACTAAAAGACGCATACACCCTGGGGACACATATACTAACAGCCACAAACACCCTGGGGACACATATACCAAGAGCCACAAACACCTGGGGCCACATATACTAAAAGACGCATACACCCTGGCCCACATATACTAAGAGCCACAAACACCCAGGGCCACATATACTAAGAGACGCATACACCCTGGCCCACATATACTAGGGGCCACATACACCCGGAGCCGCATATACTAAGAGCCGCATACACCTGGGGCCACATACACCAAGAGCCACATACACCCTGAGCCACATATACTAAGAGCCGCATACACCCGGGGCCACATATACTAAGAGCCACATACACCCTGCGCCAGGTGTACTAAGAGGCGCATATTTTCCTGTCAGCCGCAAAAACCTGGAGCTACAAATACCAGGACCTCATAGACTTGGAGCCGACCCTGCATTCCTCATGTATGGAAACGTCTTTGCAGGTTCAGCTAAGGGACATAAAGTAGTTCTCATCGGGGCAGGATGGTTTCTACACTTCCTGTCACTTAGGGCTCATGCACACAAACTTATTTTCTTTCCGCTTACGTTCTATTATTTTTGCGGACCGTATGCGGAACCATTCACTTCAATAGGGCTGTAGAAAATACAGAAGTTACTCCCTCTGCATTCCGTTTCCATTTGTCTGCATGGCCGTGCCGCAAAAAAGTAGTGCATGTCCTATTATTTTCCGCAAATCACGGTCCGAGGCCCCATTCAAGTCAATAGGTCCACAAAAAATACGGAACGCACACGGAACACATCCGTATTTAATCCGTATTTTGCAGATCCATACTGTAGGAATGCTATGCCCAGCCCATATTGATGTGTTTGGTGATTAATAAGTTACAGTTAATGTAATACGGAAACCATACGAATATGTTTTGTGCAATAACGGAACGGAGAAGGACTTAAATCAGAGAAAAAAACTCCGATATGAAACAACGGATCAGTGAAAAACAGACCGCAAAACAACGGTCGTGTGCATGAGCCCTTATCCTGTTATAGAACACTACAGCCATCCTCTCCCCTGAAATGGCTGATAACAGGGGGCAATAGACTGTATTCTCCTGTCCTACAGTCATCCTCTCCCCTGAAATGTCTGATAACAGGGAGCAATAGACTGTATTCTCCTGTCCTACAGCCATCCTCTCCCCTGAAATGGCTGATAACAGGGGGCAATAGACTGTATTCTCCTGTCCTACAGTCATCCTCTCCCCTGAAATGGCTGATAACAGGGAGCAATAGACTGTATTTTCCTGTCCTACAGTCATCCTCTCCCCTGAAATGGCTGATAACAGGGGGCAATAGATTGTATTCTCCTGTCCTACAGTCATCCTCTCCCCTGAAATGGCTGATAACAGGGAGCAATAGACTGTATTCTCCTGTCCTACAGTCATCCTCTCCCCTGAAATGGCTGATAACAGGGGGTAATAGACTGTATTCTCCTGTCCTACAGTCATCCTCTCCCCTGAAATGGCTGATAACAGGGGGCAATAGACTGTATTCTCCTGTCCTACAGTCATCCTCTCCCCCGAAATGGCTGATAACAGGGGGCAATAGATTGTATTCTCCTGTCCTACAGTCATCCTCTCCCCTGAAATGGCTGATAACAGGGAGCAATAGACTGTATTCTCCTGTCCTACAGTCATCCTCTCCCCTGAAATGGCTGATAACAGGGGGCAATAGACTGTATTCTCCTGTCCTACAGTCATCCTCTCCCCTGACATGGCTGATAACAGGGAGCAATAGACTGTATTCTCCTGTCCTACAGTCATCCTCTCCCCTGAAATGTCTGATAACAGGGGGCAATAGACTGTATTCTCCTGTCCTACAGTCATCCTCTCCCCTGAAATGGCTGATAACAGGGAGCAATAGACTGTATTCTCCTGTCCTACAGTCATCCTCTCCCCCGAAATGGCTGATAACAGGGGGCAATAGATTGTATTCTCCTGTCCTACAGTCATCCTCTCCCCTGAAATGGCTGATAACAGGGAGCAATAGACTGTATTCTCCTGTCCTACAGTCATCCTCTCCCCTGAAATGGCTGATAACAGGGGGCAATAGACTGTATTCTCCTGTCCTACAGTCATCCTCTCCCCTGACATGGCTGATAACAGGGAGCAATAGACTGTATTCTCCTGTCCTACAGTCATCCTCTCCCCTGAAATGTCTGATAACAGGGGGCAATAGACTGTATTCTCCTGTCCTACAGTCATCCTCTCCCCTGAAATGGCTGATAACAGGGAGCAATAGACTGTATTCTCCTGTCCTACAGTCATCCTCTCCCCTGAAATGGCTGATAACAGGGGGCAATAGACTGTATTCTCCTGTCCTACAGTCATCCTCTCCCCTGAAATGGCTGATAACAGGGGGCAATAGACTGTATTCTCCTGTCCTACAGTCATCCTCCCCCCTGAAATGGCTGATAACAGGGGGCAATAGACTGTATTCTCCTGTCTTACAGTCATCCTCTCCCCTGAAATGGCTGATAACAGTGGGCAATAGACTGTATTCTCCTGTCCTACAGTCATCCTCTCCCCTGAAATAGCTGATAACAGGGAGCAATAGACTGTATTCTCCTGTCCTACAGTCATCCTCTCCCCTGAAATGGCTGATAACAGGGGGCAATAGACTGTATTCTCCTGTCCTACAGTCATCCTCTCCCCTGAAATGGCTGATAACAGGGGGCAATAGACTGTATTCTCCTGTCCTACAGTCATCCTCTCCCCTGAAATGGCTGATAACAGGGGGCAATAGACTGTATTCTCCTGTCCTACAGTCATCCTCTCCCCTGAAATGGCTGATAACATGGGGCAATAGACTGTATTCTCCTGTCCTACAGTCATCCTCTCCCCTGAAATGGCTGATAACAGGGGGCAATAGACTGTATTCTCCTGTCCTACAGTTATCCTCTCCCCTGACATGGCTGATAACAGGGAGCAATAGACTGTATTCTCCTGTCCTACAGTCATCCTCTCCCCTGAAATGGCTGATAACAGGGGGCAATAGACTGTATTCTCCTGTCCTACAGTCATCCTCTCCCCTGAAATGTCTGATAACAGGGGGCAATAGACTGTATTCTCCTGTCCTACAGTCATCCTCTCCCCTGAAATGGCTGATAACAGGGGGCAATAGACTGTATTCTCCTGTCCTACAGTCATCCTCTCCCCTGAAATGGCTGATAACAGGGGGCAATAGACTGTATTCTCCTGTCCTACAGTCATCCTCTCCCCTGAAATGGCTGATAACAGGGGGCAATAGACTGTATTCTCCTGTCCTACAGTCATCCTCTCCGCTGAAATGGCTGATAACAGGGTGCAATAGACTGTATTCTCCTGTCCTACAGTCGTCCTCTCCCCTGAAATGGCTGATAACAGGGGGCAATAGATTGTATTCTCCTGTCCTACAGTCATCCTCCCCTCTGAAATGGCTGATAACAGGGGGCAATAGACTGTATTCTCCTGTCCTACAGTCATCCTCTCCCCTGAAATGGCTGATAACAGGGGGCAATAGACTGTATTCTCCTGTCCTACAGTCATCCTCTCCCCTGAAATGCCTGATAACAGGGGGCAATAGATTGTATTCTCCTGTCCTACAGTCATCCTCCCCTCTGAAATGGCTGATAACAGGGGGCAATAGACTGTATTCTCCTGTCCTACAGTCATCCTCTCCCCTGAAATGGCTGATAACAGGGGGCAATAGACTGTATTCTCCTGTCCTACAGTCATCCTCTCCCCTGAAATGGCTGATAACAGGGAGCAATAGACTGTATTCTCCTGTCCTACAGTCATCCTCTCCCCTGAAATGGCTGATAACAGGGGTAATAGACTGTATTCTCCTGTCCTACAGTCATCCTCTCCTCTGAAATGGCTGATAACAGGGGGCAATAGATTGTATTCTCCTGTCCTACAGTCATCCTCTCCCCTGAAATGGCTGATAACAGGGAGCAATAGACTGTATTCTCCTGTTCTACAGTCATCCTCTCCCCTGAAATGGCTGATAACAGGGAGCAATAGACTGTATTCTCCTGTCCTATAGTCATCCTCTCCCTGTAATGGCTGATAACAGGGGGCAATAGATTGTATTCTCCTGTCCTACAGTCATCCTCTCCCCTGAAATGGCTGATAACAGGGGGCAATAGACTGTATTCTCCTGTCCTACAGTCATCCTCTCCCTGTAATGGCTGATAACAGGGAGCAATAGACTGTATTTTCCTGTCCTACAGTCATCCTCTCCCCTGAAATGGCTGATAACAGGGGGGCAATAGACTGTATTCTCCTGTCCTACAGTCATCCTCTCCCCTGAAATGGCTGATAACAGGGGGCAATAGACTGTATTCTCCTGTCCTACAGTCATCCTCTCCCCTGAAATGGCTGATAACAGGGAGCAATAGACTGTATTCTCCTGTCCTATAGTCATCCTCTCCCTGTAATGGCTGATAACAGGGGGCAATAGACTGTATTCTCCTGTCCTACAGTCATCCTCTCCCCTGAAATGGCTGATAACAGGGGTAATAGACTGTATTCTCCTGTCCTACAGTCATCCTCTCCCCTGAAATGGCTGATAACAGGGGGCAATAGACCGTATTCTCCTGTCCTACAGTCATCCTCCCCCCTGAAATGGCTGATAACAGGGAGCAATAGACTGTATTCTCCTGTCCTACAGTCATCCTCTCCCCTGAAATGGCTGATAACAGGGGGCAATAGACTGTATTCTCCTGTCCTATAGTCATCCTCTCCCTGTAATGGCTGATAACAGGGGGCAATAGACTGTATTCTCCTGTCCTACAGTCATCCTCTCCCCTGAAATGGCTGATAACAGGGGGCAATAGACTGTATTCTCCTGTCCTACAGTCATCCTCTCCCCCAAAATGGCTGATAACAGGGGGCAATAGACTGTATTCTCCTGTCCTACAGTCATCCTCTCCCCTGAAATGGCTGATAACAGGGGGCAATAGACTGTATTCTCCTGTCCTACAGTCATCCTCTCCCCCGAAATGGCTGATAACAGGGGGCAATAGATTGTATTCTCCTGTCCTACAGTCATCCTCTCCCCTGAAATGGCTGATAACACAGAGCAATAGACTGTATTCTCCTGTCCTACAGTCATCCTCTCCCCTGAAATGGCTGATAACACAGAGCAATAGACTGTATTCTCCTGTCCTACAGTCATCCTCTCCCCTGAAATGGCTGATAACAGGGAGCAATAGACTGTATTCTCCTGTCCTACAGTCATCCTCTCTCCTGAAATGGCTGATAACAGGGGACAATAGACTGTATTCTCCTGTCCTACAGTCATCCTCTCCCCTGAAATGGCTGATAACAGGGGGCAATAGACTGTATTCTCCTGTCCTACAGTCATCCTCTCCTCTGAAATGGCTGATAACAGGGAGCAATAGACTGTATTCTCCTGTCCTACAGTCATCCTCTCCCCTGAAATGGCTGATAACACAGAGCAATAGACTGTATTCTCCTGTCCTACAGTCATCCTCTCCCCTGAAATGGCTGATAACAGGGGGCAATAGACTGTATTCTCCTGTCCTACAGTCATCCTCTCCCCTGAAATGGCTGATAACAGGGGGCAATAGACTGTATTCTCCTGTCCTGCAGTCATCCTCTCCCCTGAAATGGCTGATAACAGGGAGCAATAGACTGTATTCTCCTGTCCTACAGTCATCCTCTCTCCTGAAATGGCTGATAACAGGGGACAATAGACTGTATTCTCCTGTCCTACAGTCATCCTCTCCCCTGAAATGGCTGATAACAGGGGGCAATAGACTGTATTCTCCTGTCCTACAGTCATCCTCTCCTCTGAAATGGCTGATAACAGGGAGCAATAGACTGTATTCTCCTGTCCTACAGTCATCCTCTCCCCTGAAATGGCTGATAACACAGAGCAATAGACTGTATTCTCCTGTCCTACAGTCATCCTCTCCCCTGAAATGGCTGATAACAGGGGGCAATAGACTGTATTCTCCTGTCCTACAGTCATCCTCTCCCCTGAAATGGCTGATAACAGGGGGCAATAGACTGTATTCTCCTGTCCTGCAGTCATCCTCTCCCCTGAAATGGCTGATAACAGGGGGCAATAGACTGTATTCTCCTGTCCTACAGTCATCCTCTCCCCTGAAATGGCTGATAACAGGGAGCAATAGACTGTATTCTCCAGTCCTACTGTCATCCTCTCCCCTGAAATGGCTGATAACAGGGGGCAATAGACTGTATTCTCCTGTCCTACAGTCATCCTCTCCTCTGAAATGGCTGATAACAGGGAGCAATAGACTGTATTCTCCTGTCCTACAGTCATCCTCTCCCCTGAAATGGCTGATAACAGGGGGCAATAGACTGTATTCTCCTGTCCTACAGTCATCCTCTCCCCTGAAATGGCTGATAACAGGGGGCAATAGACTGTATTCTCCTGTCCTGCAGTCATCCTCTCCCCTGAAATGGCTGATAACAGGGGGCAATAGACTGTATTCTCCTGTCCTACAGTCATCCTCTCCCCTGAAATGGCTGATAACAGGGGGCAATAGACTGTATTCTCCAGTCCTACAGTCATCCTCTCCCCTGAAATGGCTGATAACAGGGGACAATAGACTGTATTCTCCTGTCCTACAGTCATCCTCTCCCCTGAAATGGCTGATAACAGGGGGCAATAGACTGTATTCTCCTGTCCTACAGTCATCCTCTCCCCTGAAATGGCTGATAACAGGGGGCAATAGACTGTATTCTCCTGTCCTACAGTCATCCTCTCCCCTGAAATGGCTGATAACAGGGGGCAATAGACTGTATTCTCCTGTCCTACAGTCATCCTCTCCCCTGAAATGGCTGATAACAGGGGGCAATAGACTGTATTCTCCTGTCCTACAGTCATCCTCTCCCCTGAAATGGCTGATAACAGGGGGCAATAGACTGTATTCTCCTGTCCTACAGTCATCCTCTCCCCTGAAATGGCTGATAACAGGGAGCAATAGACTGTATTCTCCAGTCCTACTGTCATCCCCTCCCTACAGGTGACATTATTGTCTGCTGCACGTCCTGTATACATGAGGGGATCTGCTGCTGACAAACCATATTTTTCACGTCCTCCTGAACACAGGGCAGTGATCGTATGACCAGTCTTTCAGGCGATCATCAGTCCCATATAAAAGGCCCTCAATTCCTGTGAGTTGGTCAGCGCGGCCCCCGTGGATCCCGCAGAGGACGATCGGATGGAGATCTGGAGACCTCATCCCCTGGATCTCTAAGTTCCTCATTCGTAGACAGGGCACTTCTATTAGGTGGCGTAGCTTCCAGTTCTGATGCTCACATTCCCATTGTCCATGGGTACATTCGGTGGTGGACAGGGGTCATGTGGTTGCTCTGACTGCCCAGCTGGTACTCAGCCCCTTACATAGCGGGCTGTGATGTCCTGACACCTTTCTATCATTGCAAGTAGTAACGTTGTCAGCAGTTTTCTCTACAGTCGCTCTTCTGAGGAATCGGAGCAGACGGGCTCACCTTCACCCCACACACATACACGAGCCTTGAGCCGCCATCACCCTGTTCCTGGGTCACCAGTCATCATACATGGACTAAGAATTTAAAGTGGCCGTGGAAAAAAACTAAGTGGCCCTATGTTGTGGGCAGGCCCAAATTGACAGAAGGTGGTGCCAACACAAATACACAGGGTCAACTCACATAGGTGGGGCTAACAAACATAGTCGGGTCCAGCACTACCGTAGAGGGGCAGCAGAACAATATACTGCCCCCGCAGCACAAAATACCTCCCAGAAGCTGCCACACCATCCTCCTCCTCCTCCTCCATTTGTCTCTGATTTATGATATGGAGGGGGCCAAGGAGGTGAAACTTGGGCTACAGCCGTGAGCTAACCCTACCAACAGCATCCTGCCGGGACCTCACTACTACTCAACCTGCAGGGTAATACAGCGCCACATACCTCTTACATCCATTGACGTCTCCTCTGATGCAGACATATTTTTCCCTTATTTTCTCCATTCAGCCCACACCGCCATGATGACTTCATCCACATCTCAATAATTAATACCTCTATAGTGCCCCCATTATTACTAATGCCCCCTATAGTACCTGCAGTAATAATAATACCTCTATAGTGCCCCCATTATTACTAATGCCCCCTATAGTGCCTCCAGTAATAATAATATCTGTAAAGTGTCCCCATTATTAATTCACCCTATAGTGCCTTCAGTAATAATAATACCTCTATAGTGCCCCCATTATTAATAATTCCCCCTATAGTGCCCCCATTATTACTAATGCCCCCTATAGTGCCTCCAGTAATAATAATACCTCTATAGGGGGCATTAGTAATAATGGGGGCACTATAGTGCCTCCAGTAGTAATAATATCTGTATAGTGTCCCCATTATTACTAATGCTCCCTATAGTCCCTCCAGTAATAATAATACCTCTGTAGTGCGCCCATTATTAATTCCCCTTATATTCCCTCCAGTAATAATAATATCTGTATAGTGCACCCCATTATTACTAATGCCCCCTATAGTGCCTCCAGTAGTAATAATATCTGTATAGTGCACCCCATTATTACTAATGCCCCCTATGGTGCCTCCAGTAATAAGAATACCTCTATAGTGTCCCCATTATTACTTATGCCCCCTATAGTGCCCCAGTATTACTAATGCCCCCTATAGGGCCTCCAGTAGTAATAATATCTGTATAGTGCACCCCATTATTACTAATGCCCCCTATGGTGCCTCCAGTAATAAGAATACCTCTATAGTGTCCCCATTATTACTTATGCCCCCTATAGTGCCCCAGTATTACTAATGCCCCCTATAGTGCCTCCAGTAGTAATAATATCTGTATAGTGCACCCCATTATTACTAATGCCCCCTATGGTGCCTCCAGTAATAAGAATACCTCTATAGTGTCCCCATTATTACTTATGCCCCCTATAGTGCCCCAGTATTACTAATGCCCCCTATAGGGCCTCCAGTAATAATAATGCCTCTATTGTGCCCCCAGTATTACTAATGCCCCCTAATATGCCTCCAGTAATAATAATACCTCTATAGTGCCCCCATTATTAATAATTCCCCTATAGTGCCTTCAGTAATAATACCTCTATAGTGCCCCCATTATTAATAATTCCCCCTATAGTGCCTCCAGTAATAATAATACCTCTATAGTGCCCCCAGTATTACTAATGCCCCCTATAGTGCCTCCAGTAATAATAATACCTCTATAGTGCCCCCAGTATTACTAATGACCTCTATAGTCCCTCCAGTAATAATAATACCTCTATAGTGCACCTATTATTACTAAAGCCCCCTATTGTGCCCCCAGTATTACTAATGCCTCCTATAGTCCCTCCAGTAATAATAATACCTCTATAGTACACTTATTATTACTAATGTCCCCTATAGTGCCCCCAGTATTACTAAGGCCCCCTATAGTGCCTCCAGTAATAATATTACCTCTATAGTGCCCCCATTATTAATAATTCCCCCTATAGTGCCTTCAGTAATAATAATACCTCTATAGTGCCCCTATTATTAGTAATTCCCCCTATAGTGCCTCCAGTAATAATAATACCTCTATAGTGCCCCCAGTATTACTAATGCCCCCTATAGGAGGGACAATAGGAGGCATTAGTAATACTGGGGGCACAATAGGGGGCATTATTAATAATAGGTGCACTATAGAGGTATTACTGGAGGCACTATAGGGGGCATTAGTAATACTGGAGCACTGTAGAGGTATTATTATTACTGAAGGCACTATAGGGGGCATTAGTAATACTGGGGCACTAAAGAGGTATTATTACTGGAGGCACTATAGGGGGCATTAGTAATACTGGGGGCACTATAGAGGTATTATTATTATTACTGGAGGGACTACAGGAGGCAATATTAATACTAAGGGCACAATAGGGGGCATTAGTAATAGGTGCACTATACAGGTATTATTATTACTGTAGGGACTATAGGGGGCATTAGTAATACTGGAGGCACAATAGAGGTATTATTATTACTGGAGGCACTATAGGGGGCATTAGTAATACTGAGGGCACTATAGAGGTATTATTATTATTATTGGAGGCACTATAGGGGGCATTAGTAATAATGGGGGCACTATACAGATATTAATATTACTGGAGGCACTATAGGGGGCATTAGTAATACTGGGGGCACAATAGAGGTATTATTATTACTGGAGGCACTATAGGGGGCATTAGTAATACTGGAGGCACTATAGGGGGCATTAGTAATACTGAGGGCACTATAGAGGTATTATTATTTTATTATTGGAGGCACTATAGGGGGCATTAGTAATAATGGGGGCACTATACAGATATTAATATTACTGGAGGCACTATAGGGGGCATTAGTAATACTGGGGGCACAATAGAGGTATTATTATTACTGGAGGCACTATAGGGGGCATTAGTAATACTGGAGGCACTATAGGGGGCATTAGTAATACTGAGGGCACTATAGAGGTATTATTATTTTTATTATTGGAGGCACTATAGGGGGCATTAGTAATAATGGGGGCACTATACAGATATTAATATTACTGGAGGCACTACTCTCTTCTTCTTTTCTTTATTTGCTTCTTTATTTATAGATTTTTCAACTTCTCCCTCTCGTTAAAGCCATAGCCGCAACTGGGTAATAATAATACCTCTATAGTGCCCCCAGTATTACTAATACCCCTATAGTGCCTCCCATAATAATAATACCTCTATATTGCCCCCAGTATTACTAATGCCCCCTATAGTGCCTCCAATAATAATAATACCTCTATATTGCCCCCAGTATTAATAATTCCCCCTATAGTGCCTTCAGTAATAATAATACCTCTATAGTGCCCCTATTATTAGTAATTCCCCCTATAGTGCCTCCAGTAATAATAATACCTCTATAGTGCCCCCAGTATTACTAATGCCCCCTATAGGAGGGACAATAGGAGGCATTAGTAATACTGGGGGCACAATAGGGGGCATTATTAATAATAGGTGCACTATAGAGGTATTACTGGAGGCACTATAGGGGGCATTAGTAATACTGGAGCACTGTAGAGGTATTATTATTACTGAAGGCACTATAGGGGGCATTAGTAATACTGGGGCACTAAAGAGGTATTATTACTGGAGGCACTATAGGGGGCATTAGTAATACTGGGGGCACTATAGAGGTATTATTATTATTACTGGAGGGACTACAGGAGGCAATATTAATACTAAGGGCACAATAGGGGGCATTAGTAATAGGTGCACTATACAGGTATTATTATTACTGTAGGGACTATAGGGGGCATTAGTAATACTGGAGGCACAATAGAGGTATTATTATTACTGGAGGCACTATAGGGGGCATTAGTAATACTGAGGGCACTATAGAGGTATTATTATTATTATTGGAGGCACTATAGGGGGCATTAGTAATAATGGGGGCACTATACAGATATTAATATTACTGGAGGCACTATAGGGGGCATTAGTAATACTGGGGGCACAATAGAGGTATTATTATTACTGGAGGCACTATAGGGGGCATTAGTAATACTGGAGGCACTATAGGGGGCATTAGTAATACTGAGGGCACTATAGAGGTATTATTATTTTATTATTGGAGGCACTATAGGGGGCATTAGTAATAATGGGGGCACTATACAGATATTAATATTACTGGAGGCACTATAGGGGGCATTAGTAATACTGGGGGCACAATAGAGGTATTATTATTACTGGAGGCACTATAGGGGGCATTAGTAATACTGGAGGCACTATAGGGGGCATTAGTAATACTGAGGGCACTATAGAGGTATTATTATTTTTATTATTGGAGGCACTATAGGGGGCATTAGTAATAATGGGGGCACTATACAGATATTAATATTACTGGAGGCACTACTCTCTTCTTCTTTTCTTTATTTGCTTCTTTATTTATAGATTTTTCAACTTCTCCCTCTCGTTAAAGCCATAGCCGCAACTGGGTAATAATAATACCTCTATAGTGCCCCCAGTATTACTAATACCCCTATAGTGCCTCCCATAATAATAATACCTCTATATTGCCCCCAGTATTACTAATGCCCCCTATAGTGCCTCCAATAATAATAATACCTCTATATTGCCCACAGTATTACTAATGCCCCTATAGTGCCTCCAATAATAATAATACCTCTATATTGCCCCCATTATTACTAATGCCCCCTATAGTGCCTCCAGTAATAATAATACCTCTATAGTTCCCCCAGTATTACTAATGCCCCCTATAGTGCTTCCAATAATAATACCTGTGGCGAAACCAACCTCGCCACTGGGTTTTGGAGAGGCCTGTTTGTCGGCCTTTTGCCTCAGGATTATGGCCCATACTAACTTTTAAACCCCTGAACCTATTCAAGTGAATTTTGGATAGGTTTGTCCCCAAGTTATACTGTTTAAATTGATGTAAGTTATATGTATGGCCAATGTAAACTCACAAAGTTGTAACAATTTATAATAAGTGTAACTTGTCAGCTTGGGAGGAAAATGCTGGGTGTGTTTCTATTGTGCCATTGTCCCATTGTGTGTTTAAATGGTGATGTCTGTCCTGTTATATCCACATGTGTATTGGTGATTTCTCTTTGTCTTGAGAGATAATTGGATTACGCCTCGGGTGTCTCCAGGGCAGAGAGGAGGAAACCATGATGCATTGTGGGGATGTATTGTCTCTGTGTATCCTACAGTGCTGCATATCTGTCCTATGTCACAAGTCTTCATTCTGGTCCCCTAGGGGCGTGTACACCAGATGGGCTTGGTTGTTTTATACCTCCCTGTGGGCGGACCTGTAATTGCAACAACTGTAATAAAAACCAGGCTGGGTGTGCCAGCACCTCAGACCACTGCTTGACCCTCAACAAGGAGCCTTGTCTCGTTATTGGGGGGATCCACTGTATGCTGTTAGAGACTGATTGCCAGGAGTGTAAGCTGATTCCTGTTCGTCTGCTAGCAGCTATTCGGTGAGGTTCCAGTTTGGAGTGCTACTTTGTATCCAGTTCGGGAGGTTGGTGTTCTGCAGTAGCTGTGCCTGTCTCTCTGAAAAAGGGGCATATCGCCTAAACGGATTTTAACCCCTTGTCTGCTGAAACGGTCCGTTACATTGGTGGCAAGCGGCGGGATCGTTCCTACAGCCAGAAGGACAGCTACAGGAGACACCATTTCTTTGGATTTTACAACTTTAGGGCAACGCATGTCTCAGTACAGCGACCCTAAAAGCACCAGGATGGGACCAGCAGTGGAGTACAGATACTCTGTGGAGGAATTTGACCGTATGATGTGGTTGCGGCTGAACTTCTTCAGACCCAATCCAGCTGAGAAATACGTGAAGTTCGTGAGGAGTCTAGTGTTCAAGACCCTACTATACCGGGCAGAAGGTGACGGTCAGCTGCCACGTTGGGTGGACCTCCACCGGAAGTTACAGTTGCAGGACAGAGAGAGCTCAGTCTCCCCTCCCCAGCGGCAGAGTGTCCAGCAGGGAATCGGGAGCCCAGTCTCCATTCCCCAGCGGCAGTGTGAATTGCAGGGAATTGGGAGCCCAGTCTCCATTCCCCAGCGGCAGGCTGAGTTACAGGTGGCAGAGGTAGTTGTCCCTGCCCCCCAGCAGCAGAGTGATATGCCGGGAAGGCAGTGTGAAATGCAGGGAGAGGAGAGCAGCGTCCTCCCTCCCCAGCGGCAGGCTGAGTTACAGGGGGCAGAGGTAGTTGTTCCTGCCCCCCAGCAGCAGCATGATTTTTTGGGAATTGGGAGCCCAGTCTCCATTCCCCAGCGGCAGAGTGTCCAGCAGGGAATAGAAAGCCCAGTCTCCTTTCCCCAGCAGCAGGACACTGTATTGGGAGCGGAGACGGTCGGTCGCCCTCCCCAGCGGCTGGAAGTATGTATGGGAGAGGAGCTCGTTACCCCCTCTCCCTAGCGGCAGCTTAACACACCAGGGGGAGACAGTAAGCCCCACAACAGTGCAGATGGGACCGTGGTCTCTGCACTTACAGCACAGGGGGTAGAGACAGTCGGTCTCCCCCTCCAACAGCCAGACTCTAAGCCAGGGAGCAACACAGAGACCGGGAGTGCCAGCTTCCAACATAACCTTGGTGGACTCACTGGACAGAGACAGGCTACCAAATGCAACAGGTCCAGTATTGGGTTGTGGGTGGGCTGCCAGACTAACTCAGGTACCGACCGGCGTGAGGTCAGGTATCTGGTTAGTCTTCCCTGGGGGGGGGAGATGTGTGGCGAAACCAACCTCGCCACTGGGTTTTGGAGAGGCCTGTTTATCAGCCTCTTGCCTCAGGATTATGGCCCATACTAACTTTTAAACCCCTGAACCTATTCAAGTGAATTTTGGATAGGTTTGTCCCCAAGTTATACTGTTTAAATTGATGTAAGTTATATGTATGGACAATGTAAACTCACAAAGTTGTAACAATCTATAATAAGTGTAACTTGTCAGCTTGGGAGGAATATGCTGGGTGTGTTTCTATTGCGCCATTGTCCCATTGTGTGTTTAAAGGGTGATGTCTGTCCTGTTATATCCGCATGTGTATTGGTGACTTCTCTTTGTCTTGAGAGATAATTGGATTACGCCTCGGGTGTCTCCAGGGCAGAGAGGAGGAAACCATGATGCATTGTGGGGATGTATTGTCTCTGTGTATCCTACAGTGCTGCATATCTTGTCCTATGTCACAGTCTTCATTCTGGTCCCCTAGGGGTGTGTACACCAGATGGGCTTGGTTGTTTTATACCTCCCTGTGGGCGGACCTGTAATTGCAAACAACTGTAATAAAAACCAGGCTGGGTGTGCCAGCACCTCAGACCACTGCTTGACCCTCAACACTGAGCCTTGTCTCGTTATTGGGGGGATCCGCTGTATGCTGTTAGAGACTGATTGCCAGGAGTGTAAGCTGATTCCTGTTCGTCTGCTAGCAGCTATTCGTGAGGTTCCAGTTTGGAGTGCTACTTTGTATCCAGTTCGGGAGGTTGGTGTTCTTCAGTAGCTGTGCCTGTCTCTCAGAAAGGGGCATATTGCCTAAACGGATTTTAACCCCTTGTCTGCTGAAACGGTCCGTTACAATACCTCTTTACTGCCCCCAGTATTACTAATGCCCCCTATAGTATTCACAGATTGAACAAATTCCTGTTCAGGGAATTCTATAGTAGAATATGGTCAACAGATTATGTATTCACAGTAATGCCATCATTCTAAAATATAACTTTTAATATTTATATATAAAATAGTCAATGAATCCCTCTAAGTAATAATTAGTCAATAACCATAGAAAGAAAAAAAAAAGGAAAAAATAAATATGAAAACTAGGGTCAGAGTAATATATAGTAGCCAGATATTTGTTATAGGTTAGTAGATGTTAATAAAGCCTATTTAGGGAGGTAATAGCCCTATTATTGACCCTAACGTAATAGCCCTACCTAGTACGGAATGGCCGCCCCGATAGGGGCGATCCCGTTTCTCGTGCCTCCTAGTGTCCCTGGTTGGCCCTATAGGGATGGATACCTAAATAAGGAGGGACCCTAAAGAGACACCTGGGCTAAATTACACAAAAAAATAATAAATGTATATAGGTAGCAAAACCCGGTGACAGACTACACCCAAATATGAAAAGAAATATATAGAATTACAAAAGTGAAATGTCCAAAGTTGTCCCTACGCGTTTCGCCTGGTTGGTGTCAGGCTCATCAGGGGACATATTTGACAAAGAATACCTATCACCATAGAATAATACAAATATTATTGTATATATATATATATAAAGATTTTTATTTCCTTTTTATTTATATTTCCTCCGTTTGAGGGTACATAGAAAGATATTAGGATTTAAGATAAGCCACTACTTAAATGAATACTGATCGATAAAGTCAATAAGATGATCAGATCAATTACCAACAGCAGGAGATGATAAATTAATTTGTGAGCAAGAGGAAATACCGGTATTGATATAAACGCCCAGTTCATTCATCCATCTCATGCTTAGGGCTGTGACCAGACTCGGATACACCAGACCATATACTTAGGTGTATGCTAATCTGTCTGTTGTGTTGGGACTATACCTTAAGTGCGGTAAATGCAAAGCTTGTGCACTTATAACACTAGGAAAAACCTTCTCTGATAGTGCGGGAAATCGAGTCTTTCATGCCCGCAATTTTGCCAACTGCAATACATCTGGGGTAATATATATGGCTCAATGTGACTGTGGACTTAAATATATAGGCAAGACCAAAAGGATTTTTAAAAAACGGATCCTAGAGCATATCGGGGATATCCGTAATAAACGGGATAAACCCGTATCAAGACATATTTGGAGTAGACATGCAGGATCTGTCAAAACTCTACACTTCTCAATGATCGAAGTCATAAAAACGTCCAAAAGAGGTGGGGACCGGGATAAATTGTTGAAACAAAAAGAATCAAGGTGGATTCACAGGCTCAATACTGTCATTCCATCCGGTTTAAATGAATCTATAGACTTAGCGTGTTTTACTTATGACGTTCCATCTATCTTACAGGATCATCATATCCTTTGTAACATAATTATTATCAAATATTGGGGGAGGGATCCACCCCAGCATCAAGGAACCCATATATGAAAATACATCTATATTTTGTCAATTACTCTCTAATAATGAAAATAAAATATAATGAAATTTGGGTGTAGTCTGTCACCGGGTTTTGCTACCTATATACATTTATTATTTTTTTGTGTAATTTAGCCCAGGTGTCTCTTTAGGGTCCCTCCTTATTTAGGTATCCATCCCTATAGGGCCAACCAGGGACACTAGGAGGCACGAGAAACGGGATCGCCCCTATCAGGGCGGCCATTCCGTACTAGGTAGGGCTATTACGTTAGGGTCAATAATAGGGCTATTACCTCCCTAAATAGGCTTTATTAACATCTACTAACCTATAACAAATATCTGGCTACTATATATTACTCTGACCCTAGTTTTCATATTTATTTTTTCCTTTTTTTTTTCTTTCTATGGTTATTGACTAATTATTACTTAGAGGGATTCATTGACTATTTTATATATAAATATTAAAAGTTATATTTTAGAATGATGGCATTACTGTGAATACATAATGCCCCCTATAGTACCTCCAATAATAATACCTCTATAGTGCCCCCATTATTACTAATGCCCCCTATAGTGCCTCCAGTACTAATAATACCTCTATAGTGCCCCCAGTATTACTAATGCCCCCTATAGTGCCTCCAATAATAATAATAATAATACCTCTATAGTGCCCCCAGTATTACTAATGCCCCCTATAGTGCCTCCAGTACTAATAATACCTCTATAGTGCCCCCAGTATAACTAATGCCCCCTATAGTACCTGCAGTAATCATAATACCTCTATAGAGCTGCCAGCATTACTAATGCCCCCTATAGTGCCTCCAGTAATAATACCTCTATAGTGCCACCATTATTACTAATACCCCTATAATGCCTCCAGTAATAATACCTCTATAGTGCCCCCATTATTACTAATGCCCCCTATAATGCCTCCATTAATAATACCTCTATAGTGCCCCCATTATTACTAATGCCCCCTATAGTGCCTCCAGTAATAATAATACCTCTATAGTGCCCCCATTATTACTAATGCCCCTATAGTGCCTTCAGTAATAATAATTCCGCTATAGTGTCCCCAGTATTACTAATGCCCCCTATAGTGCCTCCAGTAATAATAATACCTCTATAGTGCCCCATTATTACTAATGCCCCTATAGTGCCTTCAGTAATAATAATTCCTCTATAGTGTCCCCAGTATTACTAATGCCCCCTATAGTGCCTCCAGTAATAATAATACCTCTATAGTGCCCTATTATTACTAATGCCCCCTATAATGCCTCCAGTAATAATACCTCTATAGTGCCCCCATTATTACTAATGTCCCTATAGTGCCTTCAGTTTTATTAATACCTCTATAGTGCCCCCATTATTACTAATGCCCCCTATAGTGCCTCCAGTAATAATACCTCTATAGTGCCCCCATTATTACTAATGCCCCTATAGTGCCTTCAGTAATAATAATCCCTCTATAGTGCCCCCTATAGTGCCTCCAGTAATAATAATACCTCTATAGTGCCCCCAGTATTACTAATGCCCCCTATAGTGCTTCCAATAATAATACCCCTTTACTGCCCCCAGTATTACTAATGCCCCCTATAGTACCTCCAATAATAATGCCTCTATAGTGCCCCCATTATTACTAATGCCCCCTATACTGCCTCCAATAATAATAATACCTCTATAGTGCCCTCAGTATTACTAATGCCCCCTTTAGTGCCTCCAGTACTAATAATACCTCTATAGTGCCCCCAGTATTACTAATGCCCCCTATAGTACCTGCAGTAATAATACCTCTATAGAGCTGCCAGTATTACTAATGCCCCCTATAGTGCCTCCAGTAATAATAATACCTCTATAGTGCCCCCAGTATTACTAATGCCCCCTATAGTGCCCCATTATTACTAATGCCCCCTATAGAGCCTCCAGTAATAATAACACCTCTATAGTGCCCCCAGTATTACTAAAGCCCCCTATAGTGCCTCCAGTAATAATAATACCTCTATAGTGCCCCCAGTATTACTAATGCCCCCTATGGTGCCTCCAGTAATAATAATACCTCTATAGTGCCCCCATTATTACTAATGCCCCCTATAGTGCTTACAATAATACCTCTTTACTGCCCCCAGTATTACTAATGCCCCCTATAGTGCCTCCAGTAATAATAATACCTCTTTACTGCCCCCAGTATTACTAATGCCCCCTATAGTGCCTCCAGTAATAATAATACCTCTATAGTGCCCCCATTATTACTAATGCCCCCGATGGTGCCTCCAGTAATAATAATACCTCTATAGTGCTCCCAGTATTACTAATGCCCCCTATAGTGCCTCCAGTAATAATAATACCTCTTTACTGCCCCCAGTATTACTAATGCCCCCTATAGTGCCTTCAGTAATAATAATACCTCTATAGTGCCCCCAGTATTACTAATGCCCCTATAGTGCTTACAATAATACCTCTTTACTGCCCCAGTATTACTAATGCCCCTATAGTGCCTCCAGTAATAATAATACCTCTTTACTGCCCCCAGTATTACTAATGCCCCCTATAGTGCCTTCAGTAATAATAATACCTCTATAGTGCCCCCAGTATTACTAATGCCCCCTATAGTGCCTCCAGTAATAATAATACCTCTTTACTACCCCCAGTATTACTAATGCCCCCTATGGTGCCTCCAGTAATAATAATGCCTCTATAGTGCCCCCAGTATTACTAATGCCCCCTATAGTGCCTCCAGTAATAATAATACCTCTTTACTGCCCCCAGTATTACTAATGCCCCCTATAGTGCTTACAATAATACCTCTTTACTGCCCCAGTATTACTAATGCCCCTATAGTGCCTCCAGTAATAATAATACCTCTTTACTGCCCCCAGTATTACTAATGCCCCCTATAGTGCCTTCAGTAATAATAATACCTCTATAGTGCCCCCAGTATTACTAATGCCCCCTATAGTGCCTCCAGTAATAATAATACCTCTTTACTACCCCCAGTATTACTAATGCCCCCTATGGTGCCTCCAGTAATAATAATACCTCTATACTGCCCCCAGTATTACTAATGCCCCCTATGGTGCCTCCAGTAATAATAATACCTCTTTACTACCCCCAGTATTACTAATGCCCCCTATGGTGCCTCCAGTAATAATAATACCTCTTTACTTCCCCCAGTATTACTAATGCCCCCTATGGTGCCTCCAGTAATAATAATACCTCTATACTGTGTGGCCACACTCCGTCGGTGCTACTTTGTTACAATAATGCGGCCGTGCCCCAGACGGCTCCGAGCCTCCGCTGTAGTTACAGATAGAAAACACCTTCCAATTCCCTCTAGGGACGCCGCGCACCTCTACCTAACTACTACTCTGGGGGACAGTTTTGGGGTAAAATGAAATGGACGGATTTAGCTTGTCTTCTTTATTCTCTCTTTCTTTGCCGTCCTCCTCGCGGCTGTTAGCGGCTCCGCTTGCCGAGTGCTTTGGGTTCTGTTATTTATCTTATAGAGGTCTCCACTGAAGATGGACCACGTTCTTTTCAGAGCTCGCCCCGGCCGCTGGCGCAGCCTCTACTTCTGAATTTCGCTCGCGCTCACAAAGTGGGGCGGGTGACGTCACCGAAGCTCTCATCTCCCTCTATTCCCTTTTTCTCCCTATTACTATCCCCCAATAGTAGTGCTCTTTCTAATACCCTAATGAATAAACTAACAGCGCAGAAGGGGGAGGTCGGGGTATTAGAAAGAGCACTACTATTGGGGCATAGTAATAGGGAGATAAGTATGGGGATAAAGAAATACCACCAGTCATAATCCCCTTTATTTCCCAGACACACATGTTCAGGAGATAGTGAGCAGACATTGGGACGTACTGAGGGAAGACAAGTGGGTTGCGGAATTGATACCAGAAGCGCCGGTTTTCATATATAGGAAAGCAGCTAATATTGGAAACCTAATAGCACCACCGAGAAAGTGTGCAGCAATAACCAATCCGAAACAACTGAAGAACCCACTGACAGGCAGACCCAAGATAAAAAACGGACAGATATAGAAAATAAAAGCGGCACATATAAAGGATCACATATCCTGTAACACAAAAGGGGTCATCTATGCCATAGGATGTCCATGCCAGAAGATCTACATAGGCCGCACTAAAAGCTTATTGAAAAGGAGAATAAGTGAGCACCTATATAACATAAAAAAGAAAGCAGATGACCCCCCTCCATCCAGGCATCATAGAGAACGGCATAGAGGTAGGTTTGAAGGCTCCTCTTTTTATGGGGTCGAAACAGTTAAGGCGGACACACGTGGAGGAGATTACATTAAATATATGTCAAAGAAGGAGACCCAGTGGATCTTTAAAGGGCTTCTACCACCAGATGTGGTCCTGTTTAGCGGACTGACACTAGCGATGGGCATAACCGTGTTCTCACTTATCATCTGTCGGCTGCCGTTCACCTTAAAAACGTACTTTTATAGATGTGCTATGTGGGCGTCACTAGCACCTAGAGGGCTCCGGCCACTAACCGTTTCAGCCGCCCATCGCGCAGGCGCAGTGAGTGAATGCCGCGCTCCTGGTGCCGGCTTCCTCACTGTAACGTAGTTGGCGCAGTGAGGAAGCCGACGCCGGGAGAATACAGAAGCGCACGGCGCAGGCGCGGGAATTGGTACGAGATACTGAGAAGTTTCACGTCCATCAACAGGAGCGGGGCGGGCTGGAGGGACGCGATGGGCGGCTGAAATGGTTAGTGGACGGAGCCTCTAGGTGCTAGTAACGCCCTCATAGCACATCTATAAAAGTACGTTTTTAGGGTGAACAGCAGCCGACAGATGATAAGTGAGAACGCGGTTATGGACATCGCTAGTGTCAGTCCGCTAAGGGCTCTTTCACACCTGCGTTCTTGTCTTCCGGCATAGAGTTCCGTCGTCGGGGCTCTATGCCGGAAGAATCCTGATCAGCTTTATCCTAATGCATTCTGAATGGAGAGAAATCCGTTCAGGATGCATCAGGATGTCTTCAGTTCCGGAACGGAACGTTTTTTGGCCGGAGAAAATACTGCAGCATGCTGCGCTTTTTGCTCCGGCCAAAAATCCTGAACACTTGCCGCAAGGCCGGATCCGGAATTAATGCCCATTGAAAGACATTAATCCGTATCCGACGTTTAGCTTTTTCTGAATGGTTGGTTACCATGGCTGCCAGGACGCTAAAGTCCTGTTTGCCATGGTAAAGTGTAGCGCGGAGCGGGGGAGCAGTATACTTACCGTCCGTGCGGCTCCCCGGGCGCTTCAGAGTGACGTCAGGGCGCCCCACACGCATGGATGACGAGATCGCATGGATGACGTCATCCATGCACATGGGGCGCTCTGACGTCATTCTGGAGCGCCCCGGGAGCCGCACGGACTGTAAGTATACTGCTCCCCCGCTCCCCACTACTACTATGGCAACCAGGACTTTAATAGCGTCCTGGCTGCCATAGTAACACTGAACGCATTTTAAAGACGGATCCGTCTTCAAATGCTTTCAGTTCACTTGCGGTGTTACGGATCCGGCGTGTAATTCCGGCAAGTGGAGTACACGCCGGATCCGGACAACGCAAGTGTGAAAGAGGCCTAAATAGGACCAAATCTGGTGGTAGAAGCCCTTTAACATGGACTCAATGGAACCAAGGGGGCTAAATAAAGAAATCGAGTTATTTGGGTTTGACTAAATACATCACAGTAGGGTAAGGGTTAAAAAGGCACGGATCGCAGCTGATAAAAGACAGACAAAGATGGCACCTGGAAGAATCCCTGACGAAGAGCACCGCAGTGCTAGAAACGCGTTGGATGAACTCCCTTTCTTGGTGTCTATGAGGAACCGTAGCTTCGGTGACGTCACCCGCCCCACTTTGTGAGCGCGAGCGAAATTCAGAAGTAGAGGCTGCGCCAGCGGCCGGGGCGAGCTCTGAAAAGAACGTGGTCCATCTCCAGTGGAGACCTCTATAAGATAAATAACAGAACCCAAAGCACTCGGCAAGCGGAGCCGCTAACAGCCGCGAGGAGGACGGCAAAGAAAGAGAGAATAAAGAAGACAAGCTAAATCCGTCCATTTCATTTTACCCCAAAACTGTCCCCCAGAGTAGTAGTTAGGTAGAGGTGCGCGGCGTCCCTAGAGGGAATTGTAAGGTGTTTTCTATCTGTAACTACAGCGGAGGCTCGGAGCCGTCTGGGGCACGGCCGCATTATTGTAACAAAGTAGCACCGACGGAGTGTGGCCACATAGTATAGAGGTATTATTATTACTGGAGGCACTATAGGGGGCATTAGTAATACTGGGGGAAGTAAAGAGGTATTAGTAATACTGGGGGCACTATAGAGGTATTATTATTACTGGAGGCACTATAGGGGGCATTAGTAATACTGGGGGCAGTAAAGAGGTATTATTGTAAGCACTATAGGGGGCATTAGTAATAATGGGGGCACTATAGAGGTATTATTATTACTGGAGGCACCATAGGGGGCATTAGTAATACTGGGGGCACTATAGAGGTATTATTATTACTGGAGGCACCATAGGGGGCATTAGTAATACTGGGGGCAGTAAAGAGGTATTATTATTACTGGAGGCACCATAGGGGGCATTAGTAATACTGGGGGAAGTAAAGAGGTATTATTATTACTGGAGGCACCATAGGGGGCATTAGTAATACTGGGGGAAGTAAAGAGGTATTATTACTGGAGGCACTATAGGGGGCATTAGTAATACTGGGGGCAGTATAGAGGTATTATTATTACTGGAGGCACCATAGGGGGCATTAGTAATACTGGGGTAAGTAAAGAGGTATTATTATTACTGGAGGCACCATAGGGGGCATTAGTAATACTGGGGGCAGTAAAG
Source organism: Bufo bufo (assembly GCF_905171765.1). Taxonomy (NCBI): domain Eukaryota; kingdom Metazoa; phylum Chordata; class Amphibia; order Anura; family Bufonidae; genus Bufo; species Bufo bufo. The sequence continues at coordinate 1,128,939 of NC_053396.1, read as the reverse complement.
AGGTATTATTATTACTGGAGGCACCATAGGGGGCATTAGTAATACTGGGGGCAGTATAGAGGTATTATTATTACTGGAGGCACCATAGGGGGCATTAGTAATACTGGGGGAAGTAAAGAGGTATTATTATTACTGGAGGCACTATAGGGGGCATTAGTAATACTGGGGGCAGTAAAGAGGTATTATTATTACTGGAGGCACCATATGGGGCATTAGTAATACTGGGGGCAGTAAAGAGGTATTATTATTACTGGAGGCACTATAGGGGGCATTAGTAATACTGGGGGCAGTAAAGAGGTATTATTATTACTGGAGGCACTATAGGGGGCATTAGTAATACTGGGGGCAGTAAAGAGGTATTATTATTACTGGAGGCACTATAGGGGGCATTAGTAATACTGGGGGCAGTAAAGAGGTATTATTGTAAGCACTATAGGGGGCATTAGTAATACTGGGGGCACTATAGAGGCATTATTATTACTGGAGGCACCATAGGGGGCATTAGTAATACTGGGGGCAGTAAAGAGGTATTATTATTACTGGAGGCACTATAGGGGGCATTAGTAATAATTGGGGCACTATAGAGGCATTATTATTACTGGAGGCACCATAGGGGGCATTAGTAATACTGGGGGCAGTAAAGAGGTATTATTATTACTGGAGGCACTATAGGGGGCATTAGTAATACTGGGGGCAGTAAAGAGGTATTATTGTAAGCACTATAGGGGGCATTAGTAATACTGGGGTCACTATAGAGGCATTATTATTACTGGAGGCACCATAGGGGGCATTAGTAATACTGGGGGCAGTAAAGAGGTATATTTATTACTGGAGGCACTATAGGGGGCATTAGTAATAATGGGGGCACTATAGAGGCATTATTATTACTGGAGGCACCATAGGTGGCATTAGTAATACTGGGGGCAGTAAAGAGGTATTATTATTACTGGAGGCACTATAGGGGGCATTAGTAATAATGGGGGCACTATAGAGGCATTATTATTACTGGAGGCACCATAGGGGGCATTAGTAATACTGGGGGCAGTAAAGAGGTATTATTATTACTGGAGGCACTATAGAGGGCATTAGTAATACTGGGGGCAGTAAAGAGGTATTATTGTAAGCACTATAGGGGGCATTAATAATACTGGGGTCACTATAGAGGCATTATTATTACTGGAGGCACCATAGGGGGCATTAGTAATAATGGGGGCACTATAAAGGCATTATTATTACTGGAGGCACCATAGGGGGCATTAGTAATACTGGGGGCAGTAAAGAGGTATTATTATTACTGGAGGCACTATAGGGGGCATTAGTAATACTGGGGGCAATAAAAAGGTATTATTGTAAGCACTATAGGGGGCATTAGTAATACTGAGGGCACTATAGAGGCATTATTATTACTGGAGGCACCATAGGGGGCATTAGTAATACTGGGGGCAGTAAAGAGGTATTATTATTACTGGAGGCACTATAGGGGGCATTAGTAATACTGGGGGCAGTAAAGAGGTATTATTGTAAACACTATAGGGGGCATTAGTAATACTGGGGGCACTATAGAGGTATTATTATTACTGGAGGCACCATAGGGGGCATTAGTAATACTGGGGGCACAATAGAGGTATTATTATTACTGGAGGCACTATGGGGGGCATTAGTAATACTGGGGGCAGTAAAGAGGTATTATTATTACTGGAGGCACCATAGGGGGCATTAGTAATACTGGGGGCAGTAAAGAGGTATTATTATTACTGGAGGCACCATAGGGGGCATTAGTAATACTGGGGGAAGTAAAGAGGTATTATTATTACTAGAGGCACCATAGGGGGCATTAGTAATACTGGGGGCACTATAGAGGTATTATTATTACTGGAGGCACCATAGGGGGCATTAGTAATACTGGGGGCAGTAAAGAGGTATTATTATTACTGGAGGCACCATAGGGGGCATTAGTAATACTGGGGGAAGTAAAGAGGTATTATTATTACTAGAGGCACCATAGGGGGCATTAGTAATACTGGGGGCACTATAGAGGTATTATTATTACTGGAGGCACCATAGGGGGCATTAGTAATACTGGGGGCAGTAAAGAGGTATTATTATTACTAGAGGCACCATAGGGGGCATTAGTAATACTGGGGGCACTATAGAGGTATTATTATTACTGGAGGCACCATAGGGGACATTAGTAATACTGGGGGCAGTAAAGAGGTATTATTGTAAGCACTATAGGGGGCATTAGTAATAATGGGGGCACTATAGAGGTATTATTATTACTGGAGGCACCATAGGGGGCATTAGTAATACTGGGGGCACTATAGAGGTATTATTATTACTGGAGGCACCATAGGGGGCATTAGTAATACTGGGGGCAGTAAAGAGGTATTATTATTACTGGAGGCACCATAGGGGGCATTAGTAATACTGGGGGAAGTAAAGAGGTATTATTATTACTGGAGGCACCATAGGGGGCATTAGTAATACTGGGGGAAGTAAAGAGGTATTATTACTGGAGGCACTATAGGGGGCATTAGTAATACTGGGGGCAGTATAGAGGTATTATTATTACTGGAGGCACCATAGGGGGCATTAGTAATACTGGGGTAAGTAAAGAGGTATTATTATTACTGGAGGCACCATAGGGGGCATTAGTAATACTGGGGGCAGTAAAGAGGTATTATTATTACTGGAGGCACCATAGGGGGCATTAGTAATACTGGGGGCAGTATAGAGGTATTATTATTACTGGAGGCACCATAGGGGGCATTAGTAATACTGGGGGAAGTAAAGAGGTATTATTATTACTGGAGGCACTATAGGGGGCATTAGTAATACTGGGGGCAGTAAAGAGGTATTATTATTACTGGAGGCACCATAGGGGGCATTAGTAATACTGGGGGCAGTAAAGAGGTATTATTATTACTGGAGGCACTATAGGGGGCATTAGTAATACTGGGGGCAGTAAAGAGGTATTATTATTACTGGAGGCACTATAGGGGGCATTAGTAATACTGGGGGCAGTAAAGAGGTATTATTATTACTGGAGGCACTATAGGGGGCATTAGTAATACTGGGGGCAGTAAAGAGGTATTATTGTAAGCACTATAGGGGGCATTAGTAATACTGGGGGCACTATAGAGGCATTATTATTACTGGAGGCACCATAGGGGGCATTAGTAATACTGGGGGCAGTAAAGAGGTATTATTATTACTGGAGGCACTATAGGGGGCATTAGTAATAATTGGGGCACTATAGAGGCATTATTATTACTGGAGGCACCATAGGGGGCATTAGTAATACTGGGGGCAGTAAAGAGGTATTATTATTACTGGAGGCACTATAGGGGGCATTAGTAATACTGGGGGCAGTAAAGAGGTATTATTGTAAGCACTATAGGGGGCATTAGTAATACTGGGGTCACTATAGAGGCATTATTATTACTGGAGGCACCATAGGGGGCATTAGTAATACTGGGGGCAGTAAAGAGGTATATTTATTACTGGAGGCACTATAGGGGGCATTAGTAATAATGGGGGCACTATAGAGGCATTATTATTACTGGAGGCACCATAGGTGGCATTAGTAATACTGGGGGCAGTAAAGAGGTATTATTATTACTGGAGGCACTATAAAGGGCATTAGTAATAATGGGGGCACTATAGAGGCATTATTATTACTGGAGGCACCATAGGGGGCATTAGTAATACTGGGGGCAGTAAAGAGGTATTATTATTACTGGAGGCACTATAGAGGGCATTAGTAATACTGGGGGCAGTAAAGAGGTATTATTGTAAGCACTATAGGGGGCATTAATAATACTGGGGTCACTATAGAGGCATTATTATTACTGGAGGCACCATAGGGGGCATTAGTAATAATGGGGGCACTATAAAGGCATTATTATTACTGGAGGCACCATAGGGGGCATTAGTAATACTGGGGGCAGTAAAGAGGTATTATTATTACTGGAGGCACTATAGGGGGCATTAGTAATACTGGGGGCAGTAAAAAGGTATTATTGTAAGCACTATAGGGGGCATTAGTAATACTGAGGGCACTATAGAGGCATTATTATTACTGGAGGCACCATAGGGGGCATTAGTAATACTGGGGGCAGTAAAGAGGTATTATTATTACTGGAGGCACTATAGGGGGCATTAGTAATACTGGGGGCAGTAAAGAGGTATTATTGTAAACACTATAGGGGGCATTAGTAATACTGGGGGCACTATAGAGGTATTATTATTACTGGAGGCACCATAGGGGGCATTAGTAATACTGGGGGCACAATAGAGGTATTATTATTACTGGAGGCACTATGGGGGGCATTAGTAATACTGGGGGCAGTAAAGAGGTATTATTATTACTGGAGGCACCATAGGGGGCATTAGTAATACTGGGGGCAGTAAAGAGGTATTATTATTACTGGAGGCACCATAGGGGGCATTAGTAATACTGGGGGAAGTAAAGAGGTATTATTATTACTAGAGGCACCATAGGGGGCATTAGTAATACTGGGGGCACTATAGAGGTATTATTATTACTGGAGGCACCATAGGGGGCATTAGTAATACTGGGGGCAGTAAAGAGGTATTATTATTACTAGAGGCACCATAGGGGGCATTAGTAATACTGGGGGCACTATAGAGGTATTATTATTACTGGAGGCACCATAGGGGGCATTAGTAATACTGGGGGCAGTAAAGAGGTATTATTGTAAGCACTATAGGGGGCATTAGTAATACTGGGGGCACTATAGAGGCATTATTATTACTGGAAGCACCATAGGGGGCATTAGTAATACTGGGGGCAGTAAAGAGGTATATTTATTACTGGAGGCACTATAGGGGGCATTAGTAATAATGGGGGCACTATAGAGGCATTATTATTACTGGAGGCACCATAGGTGGCATTAGTAATACTGGGGGCAGTAAAGAGGTATTATTATTACTGGAGGCACTATAGGGGGCATTAGTAATAATGGGGGCACTATAGAGGCATTATTATTACTGGAGGCACCATAGGGGGCATTAGTAATACTGGGGGCAGTAAAGAGGTATTATTATTATTGGAAGCACTATAGAGGGCATTAGTAATACTGGGGGTAGTAAAGAGGTATTATTGTAAGCACTATAGGGGGCATTAATAATACTGGGGTCACTATAGAGGCATTATTATTACTGGAGGAACCATAGGGGGCATTAGTAATAATGGGGGCACTATAAAGGCATTATTATTACTGGAGGCACCATAGGGGGCATTAGTAATACTGGGGGCAGTAAAGAGGTATTATTATTACTGGAGGCACTATAGGGGGCATTAGTAATACTGGGGGCAGTAAAAAGGTATTATTGTAAGCACTATAGGGGGCATTAGTAATACTGAGGGCACTATAGAGGCATTATTATTACTGGAGGCACCATAGGGGGCATTAGTAATACTGGGGGCAGTAAAGAGGTATTATTATTACTGGAGGCACTATAGGGGGCATTAGTAATACTGGGGGCAGTAAAGAGGTATTATTGTAAGCACTATAGGGGGCATTAGTAATACTGGGGGCACAATAGAGGTATTATTATTACTGGAGGCACCATAGGGGGCATTAGTAATACTGGGGGCACAATAGAGGTATTATTATTACTGGAGGCACTATGGGGGGCATTAGTAATACTGGGGGCAGTAAAGAGGTATTATTATTACTGGAGGCACCCAAGGGGGCATTAGTAATACTGGGGGCAGTAAAGAGGTATTATTATTACTGGAGGCACCATAGGGGGCATTAGTAATACTGGGGGAAGTAAAGAGGTATTATTATTACTAGAGGCACCATAGGGGGCATTAGTAATACTGGGGGCACTATAGAGGTATTATTATTACTGGAGGCACCATAGGGGGCATTAGTAATACTGGGGGCAGTAAAGAGGTATTATTATTACTGGAGGCACCATAGGGGGCATTAGTAATACTGGGGGAAGTAAAGAGGTATTATTATTACTAGAGGCACCATAGGGGGCATTAGTAATACTGGGGGCACTATAGAGGTATTATTATTACTGGAGGCACCATAGGGGGCATTAGTAATACTGGGGGCAGTAAAGAGGTATTATTATTACTAGAGGCACCATAGGGGGCATTAGTAATACTGGGGGCACTATAGAGGTATTATTATTACTGGAGGCACCATAGGGGGCATTAGTAATACTGGGGGCAGTAAAGAGGTATTATTGTAAGCACTATAGGGGGCATTAGTAATACTGGGGGCACTATAGAGGCATTATTATTACTGGAGGCACCATAGGGGGCATTAGTAATACTGGGGGCAGTAAAGAGGTATTATTATTACTGGAGGCAACATAGGGGGCATTAGTAATACTGGGGGCAGTAAAGAGGTATTATTATTACTAGAGGCACCATAGGGGGCATTAGTAATACTGGGGGCACTATAGAGGTATTATTATTACTGGAGGCACCATAGGGGGCATTAGTAATACTGGGGGCAGTAAAGAGGTATTATTGTAAGCACTATAGGGGGCATTAGTAATACTGGGGGCACTATAGAGGCATTATTATTACTGGAGGCACCATAGGGGGCATTAGTAATACTGGGGGCAGTAAAGAGGTATTATTATTACTGGAGGCACTATAGGGGGCATTAGTAATACTGGGGGCACTATAGAGGTATTATTATTACTGGAGGCACCATAGGGGGCATTAGTAATACTGGGGGCACAATAGAGGTATTATTATTACTGGAGGCACTATGGGGGGCATTAGTAATACTGGGGGCACTATAGAGGTATTATTATTACTGGAGGCAACATAGGGGGCAATAGTAATACTGGGGGCAGTAAAGAGGTATTATTATTACTGGAGGCACTATAGGGGGCATTAGTAATAATGGGGGCACTATAGCGGTATTATTATTACTGGAGGCACTACCTCTATAGTGCCCCCAGTATTTCTAATGCCCCCTATAGTGCCTCCAATAATAACACCTCTATAGTGCCCCCAGTATTACTAATGCCCCCTATAGTGCCTCCAGTAATAATTTTACCTCTATAGTGCCTCCAGCAATATTTTTTATATAATTTCCCTTATTATGCCCCCTATAATAATGCCCCAGTACTAAAATTTCTCCTATAGCACCAGTATGAAAATGCCTCCAGTAATGTCTCCTATAGTTTACCCAGTACTATAAATCTGTCAGTGCCCCTGGTAATCTTCTGTGATTTTATCTGCTGCAGTTCTCCACTAGGGGGCAGTCACAGGCTGCAGTCAGCTGGATAGTCTGTACTATGAGGGAATGCACTGTCCACTGTGATTGTATCTGCTGCAGTTCTCCACTAGGGGGCAGTCACAGGCTGCAGTCAGCTGGATAGTCTGTACTATGAGGGAATGCACTGTCCACTGTGATTGTATCTGCTGCAGATCTCCACTAGGAGGCAGTCACAGGCTGCAGTCAGCTGGATAGTCTGTACTATGAGGGAATGCACTGTCCTCTGTGATTGTATCTGCTGCAGTTCTCCACTAGGGGGCAGTCACAGGCTGCAGTCAGCTGGATAGTCTGTACTATGAGGGAATGCAGTGTCCTCTGTGATTGTATCTGCTGCAGTTCTCCACTAGGGGCAGTCACAGGCTGCAGTCAGCTGGATAGTCTGTACTATGAGGGAATGCACTGTCCACTGTGATTGTATCTGCTGCAGATCTCCACTAGGGGGCAGTCACAGGCTGCAGTCAGCTGGAAAGTCTGTACTATGAGGGAATGCACTGTCCTCTGTGATTGTATCTGCTGCAGTTCTCCACTAGGGGGCAGTCACAGGCTGCAGTCAGCTGGATAGTCTGTACTATGAGGGAATGCACTGTCTGCTGTGATTGTATCTGCTGCAGTTCTCCACTAGGGGCAGTCACAGGCTGCAGTCAGCTGGAAAGTCTGTACTATGAGGGAATGCACTGTCCTCTGTGATTGTATCTGCTGCAGTTCTCCACTAGGGGGCAGTCACAGGCTGCAGTCAGCTGGATAGTCTGTACTATGAGGGAATGCACTGTCTGCTGTGATTGTATCTGCTGCAGTTCTCCACTAGGGGCAGTCACAGGCTGCAGTCAGCTGGATAGTCTGTACTATGAGGGAATGCACTGTCCTCTGTGATTGTATCTGCTGCAGTTCTCCACTAGGGGGCAGTCACAGGCTGCAGTCAGCTGGATAGTCTGTACTATGAGGGAATGCACTGTCCGCTGTGATTGTATCTGCTGCAGTTCTCCACTAGGGGGCAGTCACAGGCTGCAGTCAGCTGGATAGTCTGTACTATGAGGGAATGCACTGTCCGCTGTGATTGTATCTGCTGCAGATCTCCACAAGGGGGCAGTCACAGGCTGCAGTCAGCTGGATAGTCTGTACTATGAGGGAATGCACTGTCCACTGTGATTGTATCTGCTGCAGTTCTCCACTAGGGGGCAGTCACAGGCTGCAGTCAGCTGGATAGTCTGTACTATGAGGGAATGCACTGTCTGCTATGATTGTATCTGCTGCAGATCTCCACTAGGAGGCAGTCACAGGCTGCAGTCAGCTGGATAGTCTGTACTATGAGGATATGCACTGTCTGCTGTGATTGTATCTGCTGTAGTTCTCCACTAGGGGCAGTCACAGGCTGCAGTCAGCTGGATAGTCTGTACTATGAGGGAATGCACTGTCTGCTGTGATTGTATCTGCTGCAGTTCTCCACTAGGGGGCAGTCACAGGCTGCAGTCAGCTGGATAGTCTGTGTATGAGGGAATGCACTGTCTGCTGTGATTGTATCTGCTGCAGTTCTCCACTAGGGGGCAGTCACAGGCTGCAGTCAGCTGGATAGTCTGTACTATGAGGGAATGCACTGTCTGCTGTGATTGTATCTGCTGCAGTTCTCCACTAGGGGGCAGTCACAGGCTGCAGTCAGCTGGATAGTCTGTACTATGAGGGAATGCACTGTCCACTGTGATTGTATCTACTGCAGTTCTCCACTAGGGGGCAGTCACAGACTGCAGTCAGCTGGATAGTCTGCACTATGAGGGAATGCACTGTCTGCTGTGATTGTATCTGCTGCAGTTCTCCACTAGGGGGCAGTCACAGGCTGCAGTCAGCTGGATAGTCTGTACTATGAGGGAATGCACTGTCCACTGTGATTGTATCTGCTGCAGATCTCCACTAGGGGGCAGTCACAGGCTGCAGTCAGCTGGATAGTCTGTACTATGAGGGAATGCACTGTCTGCTGTGATTGTATCTGCTGCAGTTCTCCACTAGGGGGCAGTCACAGGCTGCAGTCAGCTGGATAGTCTGTGCTATGAGGGAATGCACTGTCCACTGTGATTGTATCTACTGCAGTTCTCCACTAGGGGGCAGTCACAGGCTGCAGTCAGCTGGATAGTCTGTGCTATGAGGGAATGCACTGTCTGCTGTGATTGTATCTACTGTAGTTCTCCACTAGGAGGCAGTCACAGGCTGCAGTCAGCTGGATAGTCTGTGCTATGAGGGAATGCACTGTCCGCTGTGATTGTATCTGCTGCAGTTCTCCACTAGGGGGCAGTCACAGGCTGCAGTCAGCTGGATAGTCTGTGCTATTAGGGAATGCACTGTCCGCTGTGATTGTATCTGCTGCAGATCTCCACTAGGAGGCAGTCACAGGCTGCAGTCAGCTGGATAGTCTGTACTATGAGGGAATGCACTGTCCGCTGTGATTGTATCTGCTGCAGATCTCCACTAGGGGGCAGTCACAGGCTGCAGTCAGCTGGATAGTCTGTACTATGAGGGAATGCACTGTCCGCTGTGATTGTATCTGCTGCAGTTCTCCACTAGGGGGCAGTCACAGGCTGCAGTCAGCTGGATAGTCTGTACTATGAGGGAATGCACTGTCCGCTGTGATTGTATCTGCTGCAGTTCTCCACTAGGGGGCAGTCACAGGCTGCAGTCAGCTGGATAGTCTGTGCTATGAGGGAATGCACTGTCCGCTGTGATTGTATCTGCTGCAGATCTCCACTAGGGGGCAGTCACAGGCTGCAGTCAGCTGGATAGTCTGTACTATGAGGGAATGCACTGTCTGCTGTGATTGTATCTGCTGCAGATCTCCACTAGGGGGCAGTCACAGGCTGCAGTCAGCTGGATAGTCTGTACTATGAGGGAATGCACTGTGTGCTGTGATTGTATCTGCTGCAGTTCTCCACTAGGGGGCAGTCACAGGCTGCAGTCAGCTGGATAGTCTGTGCTATGAGGGAATGCACTGTCCGCTGTGATTGTATCTGCTGCAGATCTCCACTAGGGGGCAGTCACAGGCTGCAGTCAGCTGGATAGTCTGTACTATGAGGGAATGCACTGTCCGCTGTGATTGTATCTGCTGCAGATCTCCACTAGGGGGCAGTCACAGGCTGCAGTCAGCTGGATAGTCTGTACTATGAGGGAATGCACTGTCCGCTGTGATTGTATCTGCTGCAGTTCTCCACTAGGGGGCAGTCACAGGCTGCAGTCAGCTGGATAGTCTGTGCTATGAGGGAATGCACTGTCCGCTGTGATTGTATCTGCTGCAGATCTCCACTAGGGGGCAGTCACAGGCTGCAGTCAGCTGGATAGTCTGTGCTATGAGGGAATGCACTGTCCGCTGTGATTGTATCTGCTGCAGTTCTCCACTAGGGGGCAGTCACAGGCTGCAGTCGGCTGGATAGTCTGTACTATGAGGGAATGCACTGTCCGCTGTGATTGTATCTGCTGCAGTTCTCCACTAGGGGGCAGTCACAGGCTGCAGTCAGCTGGATAGTCTGTATTATGAGGGAATGCACTGTCCGCTGTGATTGTATCTGCTGCAGTTCTCCACTAGGGGGCAGTCACAGGCTGCAGTCAGCTGGATAGTCTGTGCTATGAGGGAATGCAATGTCCGCTGTGATTGTATCTGCTGCAGATCTCCACTAGGGGCAGTCACAGGCTGCAGTCAGCTGGATAGTCTGTACTATGAGGGAATGCACTGTCCTCTGTGATTGTATCTGCTGCAGATCTCCACTAGGGGGCAGTCACAGGCTGCAGTCGGCTGGATAGTCTGTACTATGAGGGAATGCACTGTCCTCTGTGATTGTATCTGCTGCAGTTCTCCACTAGGGGCAGTCACAGGCTGCAGTCAGCTGGATAGTCTGTACTATGAGGGAATGCACTGTCTGCTGTGATTGTATCTGCTGCAAATCTCCACTAGGGGCAGTCACAGGCTGCAGTCAGCTGGATAGTCTGTACTATGAGGGAATGCACTGTCCGCTGTGATTGTATCTGCTGCAGTTCTCCACTAGGGGGCAGTCACAGGCTGCAGTCAGCTGGATAGTCTGTACTATGAGGGAATGCACTGTCCGCTGTGATTGTATCTGCTGCAGATCTCCACTAGGGGCAGTCACAGGCTGCAGTCAGCTGGATAGTCTGTACTATGAGGGAATGCACTGTCCTCTGTGATTGTATCTGCTGCAGTTCTACACTAGGGGCAGTCACAGGCTGCAGTCAGCTGGATAGTCGGTACTATGAGGGAATGCACTGTCCGCTGTGATTGTATCTGCTGCAGATCTCCACTAGGGGCAGTCACAGGCTGCAGTCAGCTGGATAGTCTGTACTATGAGGGAATGCACTGTCCTCTGTGATTGTATCTGCTGCAGTTCTACACTAGGGGCAGTCACAGGCTGCAGTCAGCTGGATAGTCTGTACTATGAGGGAATGCACTGTGTGCTGTGATTGTATCTGCTGCAGATCTCCACTAGGGGGCAGTCACAGGCTGCAGTCAGCTGGATAGTCTGTACTATGAGGGAATGCACTGTCTGCTGTGATTGTATCTGCTGCAGATCTCCACTAGGGGGCAGTCACAGGCTGCAGTCAGCTGGATAGTCTGTACTATGAGGGAATGCACTGTGTGCTGTGATTGTATCTGCTGCAGATCTCCACTAGGGGCAGTCACAGGCTGCAGTCAGCTGGATAGTCTGTACTATGAGGGAATGCACTGTCCGCTGTGATTGTATCTGCTGCAGATCTCCACTAGGGGGCAGTCACAGGCTGCAGTCAGCTGGATAGTCTGTACTATGAGGGAATGCACTGTCCGCTGTGATTGTATCTGCTGCAGTTCTCCACTAGGGGGCAGTCACAGGCTGCAGTCAGCTGGATAGTCTGTGCTATGAGGGAATGCACTGTCCGCTGTGATTGTATCTGCTGCAGATCTCCACTAGGGGGCAGTCACAGGCTGCAGTCAGCTGGATAGTCTGTGCTATGAGGGAATGCACTGTCCGCTGTGATTGTATCTGCTGCAGTTCTCCACTAGGGGGCAGTCACAGGCTGCAGTCGGCTGGATAGTCTGTACTATGAGGGAATGCACTGTCCGCTGTGATTGTATCTGCTGCAGTTCTCCACTAGGGGGCAGTCACAGGCTGCAGTCAGCTGGATAGTCTGTATTATGAGGGAATGCACTGTCCGCTGTGATTGTATCTGCTGCAGTTCTCCACTAGGGGGCAGTCACAGGCTGCAGTCAGCTGGATAGTCTGTGCTATGAGGGAATGCAATGTCCGCTGTGATTGTATCTGCTGCAGATCTCCACTAGGGGCAGTCACAGGCTGCAGTCAGCTGGATAGTCTGTACTATGAGGGAATGCACTGTCCTCTGTGATTGTATCTGCTGCAGATCTCCACTAGGGGGCAGTCACAGGCTGCAGTCGGCTGGATAGTCTGTACTATGAGGGAATGCACTGTCCTCTGTGATTGTATCTGCTGCAGTTCTCCACTAGGGGCAGTCACAGGCTGCAGTCAGCTGGATAGTCTGTACTATGAGGGAATGCACTGTCTGCTGTGATTGTATCTGCTGCAAATCTCCACTAGGGGCAGTCACAGGCTGCAGTCAGCTGGATAGTCTGTACTATGAGGGAATGCACTGTCCGCTGTGATTGTATCTGCTGCAGTTCTCCACTAGGGGGCAGTCACAGGCTGCAGTCAGCTGGATAGTCTGTACTATGAGGGAATGCACTGTCCGCTGTGATTGTATCTGCTGCAGATCTCCACTAGGGGCAGTCACAGGCTGCAGTCAGCTGGATAGTCTGTACTATGAGGGAATGCACTGTCCTCTGTGATTGTATCTGCTGCAGTTCTACACTAGGGGCAGTCACAGGCTGCAGTCAGCTGGATAGTCGGTACTATGAGGGAATGCACTGTCCGCTGTGATTGTATCTGCTGCAGATCTCCACTAGGGGCAGTCACAGGCTGCAGTCAGCTGGATAGTCTGTACTATGAGGGAATGCACTGTCCTCTGTGATTGTATCTGCTGCAGTTCTACACTAGGGGCAGTCACAGGCTGCAGTCAGCTGGATAGTCTGTACTATGAGGGAATGCACTGTGTGCTGTGATTGTATCTGCTGCAGATCTCCACTAGGGGGCAGTCACAGGCTGCAGTCAGCTGGATAGTCTGTACTATGAGGGAATGCACTGTCTGCTGTGATTGTATCTGCTGCAGATCTCCACTAGGGGGCAGTCACAGGCTGCAGTCAGCTGGATAGTCTGTACTATGAGGGAATGCACTGTGTGCTGTGATTGTATCTGCTGCAGATCTCCACTAGGGGCAGTCACAGGCTGCAGTCAGCTGGATAGTCTGTACTATGAGGGAATGCACTGTCCGCTGTGATTGTATCTGCTGCAGTTCTCCACTAGGGGGCAGTCACAGGCTGCAGTCAGCTGGATAGTCTGTACTATGAGGGAATGCACTGTCCTCTGTGATTGTATCTACTGTAGTTCTCCACTAGGGGGCAGTCACAGGCTGCAGTCAGCTGGATAGTCTGAACTATGAGGGAATGCACTGTGTGCTGTGATTGTATCTGCTGCAGATCTCCACTAGGAGGCAGTCACAGGCTGCAGTCAGCTGGATAGTCTGTGCTATGAGGGAATGCACTGTCCGCTGTGATTTCAGCTCTGCAGATATCCACTAGGGGGCAGTCACAGGCTGCAGTCAGCTGGATAGTCTGTACTATGAGGGAATGCACTGTCCGCTGTGATTTCAGCTCTGCAGATCTCCTCTAGGGGGCAGTCACAGGCTGCAGTCGGCTGGATAGTCTGTACTATGAGGGAATGCACTGTCCTCTGTGATTTCAGCTCTGCAGATATCCACTAGGGGGCAGTCACAGGCTGCAGTCAGCTGGATTGTCTGTGCTATGAGGGAATGCACTGTCCGCTGTGATTTCAGCTCTGCAGATCTCCTCTAGGGGGCAGTCACAGGCTGCAGTCGGCTGGATAGTCTGTACTATGAGGGAATGCACTATCCGCTGTGATTGTATCTGCTGCAGTTCTCCACTAGGGGCAGTCACAGGCTGCAGTCAGCTGGATAGTCTGTGCTATGAGGGAATGCACTGTCCGCTGTGATTGTATCTGCTGCAGATCTCCACTAGGGGGCAGTCACAGGCTGCAGTCAGCTGGATAGTCTGTACTATGAGGGAATGCACTGTCCGCTGTGATTGTATCTGCTGCAGATCTCCACTAGGGGGCAGTCACAGGCTGCAGTCAGCTGGATAGTCTGTACTATGAGGGAATGCACTGTCCTCTGTGATTGTATCTGCTGCAGTTCTCCACTAGGGGGCAGTCACAGGCAGCAGTCAGCTGGATAGTCTGTACTATGAGGGAATGCACTGTTCGCTGTGATTGTATCTGCTGCAGTTCTCCACTAGGGGGCAGTCACAGACTGCAGTCAGCTGGATAGTCTGTACTATGAGGGAATGCACTGTCTGCTGTGATTGTATCTGCTGCAGATCTCCACTAGGGGGCAGTCACAGGCTGCAGTCAGCTGGATAGTCTGTACTATGAGGGAATGCACTGTCCGCTGTGATTGTATCTGCTGCAGATCTCCACTAGGGGGCAGTCACAGGCTGCAGTCAGCTGGATAGTCTGTACTATGAGGGAATGCACTGTCCTCTGTGATTGTATCTGCTGCAGTTCTCCACTAGGGGCAGTCACAGGCTGCAGTCAGCTGGATAGTCTGTAATATGAGGGAATGCACTGTCCACTGTGATTGTATCTGCTGCAGTTCTCCACTAGGGGGCAGTCACAGGCTGCAGTCAGCTGGATAGTCTGTACTATGAGGGAATGCACTGTGTGCTGTGATTGTATCTGCTGCAGTTCTCCACTAGGGGCAGTCACAGGCTGCAGTCGGCTGGATAGTCTGTACTATGAGGGAATGCACTGTCCACTGTGATTTCAGCTCTGCAGATCTCCACTAGGGGGCAGTCACAGTCAGCTGGATAGTCTGTACTATGAGGGAATGCACTGTCTGCTGTGATTGTATCTGCTGTAGTTCTCCACTAGGGGCAGTCACAGGCTGCAGTCGGCTGGATAGTCTGTACTATGAGGGAATGCACTGTCCGCTGTGATTGTATCTGCTGCAGTTCTCCACTAGGAGGCAGTCACAGGCTGCAGTCAGCTGGATAGTCTGTACTATGAGGGAATGCACTATCCGCTGTGATTGTATCTGCTGCAGTTCTCCACTAGGGGCAGTCACAGGCTGCAGTCAGCTGGATAGTCTGTGCTATGAGGGAATGCACTGTCCTCTGTGATTGTATCTGCTGCAGTTCTCCACTAGGGGCAGTCACAGGCTGCAGTCAGCTGGATAGTCTGTACTATGAGGGAATGCACTGTCCTCTGTGATTGTATCTGCTGCAGTTCTCCACTAGGGGGCAGTCACAGGCTGCAGTCAGCTGGATAGTCTGTGCTATGAGGGAATGCACTGTCCGCTGTGATTGTATCTGCTGCAGATCTCCACTAGGGGCAGTCACAGGCTGCAGTCAGCTGGATAGTCTGTGCTATGAGGGAATGCACTGTCTGCTATGATTGTATCTGCTGCAAATCTCCACTAGGGGGCAGTCACAGGCTGCAGTCGGCTGGATAGTCTGTACTATGAGGGAATGCACTGTCCGCTGTGATTGTATCTGCTGCAGATCTCCACTAGGGGCAGTCACAGGCTGCAGTCAGCTGGATAGTCTGTGCTATGAGGGAATGCACTGTCCGCTGTGATTGTATCTGCTGTAGTTCTCCACTAGGGGCAGTCACAGGCTGCAGTCAGCTGGATAGTCTGTGCTATGAGGGAATGCACTGTCCGCTGTGATTGTATCTGCTGTAGTTCTCCACTAGGGGCAGTCACAGGCTGCAGTCAGCTGGATAGTCTGTACTATGAGGGAATGCACTGTCCGCTGTAATTGTATCTGCTGCAGATCTCCACTAGGGGGCAGTCACAGGCTGCAGTCAGCTGGATAGTCTGTACTATGAGGGAATGCACTGTGTGCTGTGATTGTATCTGCTGCAGATCTCCACTAGGGGGCAGTCACAGGCTGCAGTCAGCTGGATAGTCTGTGCTATGAGGGAATGCACTGTCCGCTGTGATTGTATCTGCTGCAGATCTCCACTAGGGGCAGTCACAGGCTGCAGTCAGCTGGATAGTCTGTACTATGAGGGAATGCACTGTGTGCTGTGATTGTATCTGCTGCAGATCTCCACTAGGGGGCAGTCACAGGCTGCAGTCAGCTGGATAGTCTGTACTATGAGGGAATGCACTGTGTGCTGTGATTGTATCTGCTGCAGATCTCCACTAGGGGGCAGTCACAGGCTGCAGTCAGCTGGATAGTCTGTGCTATGAGGGAATGCACTGTCCTCTGTGATTGTATCTGCTGCAGATCTCCACTAGGGGCAGTCACAGGCTGCAGTCAGCTGGATAGTCTGTGCTATGAGGGAATGCACTGTCCTCTGTGATTTCAGCTCTGCAGATCTCCTCTAGGGGGCAGTCACAGGCTGCAGTCAGCTGGATAGTCTGTGCTATGAGGGAATGCACTGTCCGCTGTGATTTCAGCTCTGCAGTGGCTGATTACGACACAGACTTGCTACAGAAGATCTGTTTCTTCTGGCTTAATGTGTAGCACATGCAGCTGGTTGCCCACTAGGGGGCAGTATTAGGCTGCAGGCAGCACATTGACGGATGTTCGGGGCCTGTGGTATGCCAGCTGTTTTCTCTTAGTCCAGTCAGCTCCTGTCCAGGGTCTCTCACCACAAGTATTTTCCACTGGGGGCTGCCAGGAGCTGCCCCTCCCCCGCACTCTTTTGGAAGATCTCTGCAGACTTCACATCATGACTTTCCTGTTAATCGGAGTGGTTTCTTCGGATCTGCCCCCGGGCGGCTGTATACCCGGGATATCACTGGCCCAGAACACAAAGCATTGCACCTCAGGACATCAGCAGATGGGCAGCATGGAGGAGGCGGGGCATAGCATCATCCAATCACTGAGCTGGGCCCCTTATCTAACATTACCGCGGGGGGGTGCTGACTGTCAGTGAATGGAAACACTGTTTACATTCAGAGGCTGGAAACTTATTAGCTACCAGAGGGGGAAGGAGACCTACTGAAAATAGGGGATGGAGGCAGAGACTGACTGGGAACTAACCGCGGACTGTATGTACAGCTGTACAAGGTAAGAAGAGTCTGGGAACTTACCGCGGACTGTATGTACAGCTGTACAAGGTAAGAAGAGTCTGGGAACTTACCGCGGACCGTATGTACAGCTGTACAAGGGGAGAAGAGGCTGGGAACTTTCCGTGGACTGTATGTACAGCTGTACAAGGGGAGAAGAGGCTGGGAACTTACCGCGGACTGTATGTACAGCTGTACAAGGGGAGAAGAGGCTGGGAACTTACCGCGGACTGTATGTACAGCTGTACAAGGGGAGAAGACACTGGGAACTTACCGCGGACTGTATGTACAGCTGTACAAGGGGAGAATCGACTGGGAACTTACCGCAGACTGTATGTACAGCTGTACAAGGGGAGAAGAGGCTGGGAACTTACCGCGGACTGTATGTACAGCTGTACAAGGGGAGAATCGACTGGGAACTTACCGCGGACTGTATGTACAGCTGTACAAGGGGAGAAGAGGCTGGGAACTTACCGTGGACTGTATGTACAGCTGTACAAGGGGAGAATCGACTGGGAACTTACCGCAGACTGTATGTACAGCTGTACAAGGGGAGAAGAGGCTGGGAACTTACCGCGGACTGTATGTACAGCTGTACAAGGTAAGAAGAGTCTGGGAACTTACCGCAGACTGTATGTACAGCTGTACAAGGGGAGAATAGACTGGGAAATTACCGCAGACTGTATGTACAGCTGTACAAGGGGAGAAGAGGCTGGGAACTTACCGCGGACTGTATGTACAGCTGTACAAGGTAAGAAGAGTCTGGGAACTTAACGCGGACTGTATGTACAGCTGTACAAGGGGAGAATAGACTGGGAACTTACCGCGGACTGTATGTACAGCTGTACAAAGGGGAGAATAGACTGGGAACTTACCGCGGACTGTATGTACAGCTGTACAGGGTAAGAAGAGTCTGGGAACTTACCGCGGACTGTATGTACAGCTGTACAAGGGGAGAATAGACTGGGAACTTACCGCGGACTGTATGTACAGCTGTACAAAAGGAGAATAGACTGGGAAATTACCGCAGACTGTATGTACAGCTGTACAAGGGGAGAAGAGGCTGGGAACTTACCGCGGACTGTATGTACAGCTGTACAAGGGGAGAATAGACTGGGAAATTACCGCAGACTGTATGTACAGCTGTACAAGGGGAGAAGAGGCTGGGAACTTACCGCGGACTGTATGTACAGCTGTACAAGGTAAGAAGAGTCTGGGAACTTAACGCGGACTGTATGTACAGCTGTACAAGGGGAGAATAGACTGGGAACTTACCGCGGACTGTATGTACAGCTGTACAAGGGGAGAATAGACTGGGAACTTACCGCGGACTGTATGTACAGCTGTACAAAGGGGAGAATAGACTGGGAACTTACCGCGGACTGTATGTACAGCTGTACAAAGGGGAGAATAGACTGGGAACTTACCGCGGACTGTATGTACAGCTGTACAAGGGGAGAAGAGACTGGGAACTTACAGTGGACTGTATGTACAGCTGTACAAGGGGAGAATAGACTGGGAACTTACCGCGGACTGTATGTACAGCTGTACAAAGGGGAGAATAGACTGGGAACTTACCGCGGACTGTATGTACAGCTGTACAAAGGGGAGAATAGACTGGGAACTTACCGCGGACTGTATGTACAGCTGTACAAAGGGGAGAAGAGGCTGGGAACTTACCGCGGACTGTATGTACAGCTGTACAGGGGGAGAATCGACTGGGAACTTACCGCAGACTGTATGTACAGCTGTACAAGGGGAGAAGAGGCTGGGAACTTACCGTGGACTGTATGTACAGCTGTACAAGGGGAGAATCGACTGGGAACTTACCGCAGACTGTATGTACAGCTGTACAAGGGGAGAAGAGGCTGGGAACTTACCGCGGACTGTATGTACAGCTGTACAAGGTAAGAAGAGTCTGGGAACTTACCGCAGACTGTATGTACAGCTGTACAAGGTAAGAAGAGTCTGGGAACTTACCGCGGACTGTATGTACAGCTGTACAAGGTAAGAAGAGTCTGGGAACTTACCGCGGACTGTACAGGGAGTGCAGAATTATTAGGCAAGTTGTATTTTTGAGGATTAATTTTTATTATTGAACAACCACCATGTTCTCAATGAACCAAAAAAACTCATTAATATCAAAGCTGAATATTTTTGGAAGTAGTTTTTAGTTTGTTTTTAGTTTTAGCTATTTTAGGGGGATATCTGTGTGTGCAGGTGACTATTACTGTGCATAATTATTAGGCAACTTAACAAAAAACAAATATATACCCATTTCAATTATTTATTTTTACCAGTGAAACCAATATAACATCTCAACATTCACAAATATACATTTCTGACATTCAAAAACAAAACAAAACAAATCAGTGACCAATATAGCCACCTTTCTTTGCAAGGACACTCAAAAGCCTGCCATCCATGGATTCTGTAGTGTTTTGATCTGTTCACCATCAACATTGCGTGCAGCAGCAACCACAGCCTCCCAGACACTGTTCAGAGAGGTGTACTGTTTTCCCTCCTTGTAAATCTCACATTAGATGATGGACCACAGGTTCTCAATGGGGTTCAGATCAGGTGAACAAGGAGGCCATGTCATTAGATTTTCTTCTTTTATACCCTTTCTTGCCAGCCACGCTGTGGAGTACTTGGACGCGTGTGATGGAGCATTGTCCTGCATGAAAATCATGTTTTTCTTGAAGGATGCAGACTTCTTCCTGTACCACTGCTTGAAGAAGGTGTCTTCCAGAAACTGGCAGTAGGACTGGGAGTTGAGCTTGACTCCATCCTCAACCCGAAAAGGCCCCACAAGCTCATCTTTGATGATACCAGCCCAAACCAGTACTCCACCTCCACCTTGCTGGCGTCTGAGTCGGACTGGAGCTCTCTGCCCTTTACCAATCCAGCCACGGGCCCATCCATCTGGCCCATCAAGACTCACTCTCATTTCATCAGTCCATAAAACCTTAGAAAAATCAGTCTTGAGATATTTCTTGACCCAGTCTTGACGTTTCAGCTTGTGTGTCTTGTTCAGTGGTGGTCGTCTTTCAGCCTTTCTTACCTTGGCCATGTCTCTGAGTATTGCACACCTTGTGCTTTTGGGCACTCCAGTGATGTTGCAGCTCTGAAATATGGCCAAACTGGTGGCAAGTGGCATCTTGGCAGCTGCACGCTTGACTTTTCTCAGTTCATGGGCAGTTATTTTGCGCCTTGGTTTTTCCACACGCTTCTTGCGACCCTGTTGACTATTTTGAATGAAACGCTTGATTGTTCGATGATCACGCTTCAGAAGCTTTGCAATTTTAAGAGTGCTGCATCCCTCTGCAAGATATCTCACTATTTTTGACTTTTCTGAGCCTGTCAAGTCCTTCTTTTGACCCATTTTGCCAAAGGAAAGGAAGTTGCCTAATAATTATGCACACCTAATATAGGGTGTTGATGTCATTAGACCACACCCCTTCTCATTACAGAGATGCACATCACCTAATATGCTTAATTGGTAGTAGGCTTTCGAGCCTATACGGCTTGGAGTAAGACAACATGCATAAAGAGGATGATGTGGTCAAAATACTCATTTGCCTAATAATTCTGCACGCAGTGTATGTACAGCTGTACCAGGGGAGAATAGACTGGGAACTTACCGCGGACTGTATGTACAGCTGTACAAAGGGGAGAATAGACTGGGAACTTACCGCGGACTGTATGTACAGCTGTACAAAGGGGAGAATAGACTGGGAACTTACCGCGGACTGTATGTACAGCTGTACAAAGGGGAGAATAGACTGGGAACTTACCGCGGACTGTATGTACAGCTGTACAAGGGGAGAAGAGACTGGGAACTTACAGTGGACTGTATGTACAGCTGTACAAGGGGAGAATAGACTGGGAACTTACCGCGGACTGTATGTACAGCTGTACAAAGGGGAGAATAGACTGGGAACTTACCGCGGACTGTATGTACAGCTGTACAAAGGGGAGAATAGACTGGGAACTTACCGCGGACTGTATGTACAGCTGTACAAAGGGGAGAAGAGGCTGGGAACTTACCGCGGACTGTATGTACAGCTGTACAGGGGGAGAATCGACTGGGAACTTACCGCAGACTGTATGTACAGCTGTACAAGGGGAGAAGAGGCTGGGAACTTACCGTGGACTGTATGTACAGCTGTACAAGGGGAGAATCGACTGGGAACTTACCGCAGACTGTATGTACAGCTGTACAAGGGGAGAAGAGGCTGGGAACATACCGCGGACTGTATGTACAGCTGTACAAGGTAAGAAGAGTCTGGGAACTTACCGCAGACTGTATGTACAGCTGTACAAGATAAGAAGAGTCTGGGAACTTACCGCGGACTGTATGTACAGCTGTACAAGGTAAGAAGAGTCTGGGAACTTACCGCGGACTGTATGTACAGCTGTACAAGGGGAGAATAGACTGGGAACTTACCGCGGACTGTATGTACAGCTGTACAAGGGGAGAAGAGACTGGGAACTTACCGTGGACTGTATGTACAGCTGTACAAGGGGAGAAGAGGCTGGGAACTTACCGTGGACTGTATGTACAGCTGTACAAGGGGAGAAGAGGCTGGGAACTTACCGCGGACTGTATGTACAGCTGTACAAGGGGAGAAGAGTCTGGAAACTTACCGCAGACTGTATGTACAGCTGTAAAAGGGAAGCAACAACTGGGAACTTACCGTGTACTGTATGTACAGCTGTACAAGGGGAGAATAGACTGGGAACTTACCGCGGACTGTATGTACAGCTGTACAAGGGGAGAATAGACTGGGAACTTACCGCGGACTGTATGTACAGCTGTACAAGGGGAGAAGAGTCTGGAAACTTACCGCAGACTGTATGTACAGCTGTAAAAGGGAAGCAACAACTGGGAACTTACCGTGTACTGTATGTACAGCTGTACAAGGGGAGAATAGACTGGGAACTTACCGCGGACTGTATGTACAGCTGTACAAGGGGAGAATAGACTGGGAGCTTACCGCGGACTGTATGTACAGCTGTACAAGGGGAGAAGAGACTGGGAACTTACCGCGGACTGTATGTACAGCTGTACAAGGGGAGAATAGACTGGGAACTTACCGTGGACTGTATGTACAGCTGTACAAGGGGAGAATAGACTGGGAACTTACCGCGGACTGTATGTACAGCTGTACAAGGGGAGAATAGACTGGGAACTTACCGTGTACTGTATGTACAGCTGTACAAGGGGAGAATAGACTGGGAACTTACCGCGGACTGTATGTACAGCTGTACAAGGTAAGAAGAGTCTGGGAACTTACCGCAGACTGTATGTACAGCTGTACAAGGGGAGAAGAGGCTGGGAACATACCGCGGACTGTATGTACAGCTGTACAAGGTAAGAAGAGTCTGGGAACTTAACGCGGACTGTATGTACAGCTGTACAAGGGGAGAATAGACTGGGAACTTACCGTGTACTGTATGTACAGCTGTACAAGGGGAGAAGAGGCTGGGAACTTACCGTGTACTGTATGTACAGCTGTACAAGGGGAGAAGAGGCTGGGAACTTACCGTGTACTGTATGTACAGCTGTACAAGGGGAGAAGAGGCTGGGAACTTACCGCAGACTGTATGTACAGCTGTACAAGGGGAGAAGAGGCTGGGAACTTACCGCAGACTGTATGTACAGCTGTAAAAGGGAAGCAACAACTGGGAACTTACCGCGGTCTGTATGTACAGCTGTACAAAGAGAGAAGACACTGGGAACTTACCGCGGACCGTATGTACAGCTGACAAAGGGCGAAGAAGACTAAGGCCTTAATGAGTCCAAACCTGGATGCGGGCTACACCCGACCGGTGCCCGTGTTTTGCGGATCCTAAACAGACATGGCACATACTGGGGATTTTATTTACAGATTACAGATGGAGAACTAGACTAACAGTGTTACTGGGGCCAGTGTCAGACTGGGTTCCCTAGGGCCCCTCTAAAAATGTATTCTGGTGGCCCACTGTACAGCTACATGAAAATACCACCAACCACCAACATACAGAGCAGCATCAAGACGCTACAAGATGATTGATTATAGGGGTCCTTGCAGCGACTTCAAGAAGGGAGGTCCCTGGGGAAAGGTCGCTTCTGCACCTTGAAGTCACTCAGCCTCCGAGGCATCTATAATAATAAACTAGGTGCTTGGTTAAATAATCTACCCAGTGTTTACAAGGATGCATAGGCCGGCTGTGGTAGTGTATGTGGTGCTGTCGGTCTATGTTATGTGCCAGGGGTGTGGGACTAGGGGCCCACCTTTCTCAGGGGCCCACTGGGGGATTTACTTGTTCCACCTGCCAGCGGGGAAGGAGACTCACTGGGAGGTTACTGGGGACTATATTTACACCTTCCAGGGGGGGAAGGAGACTTACTGGGAGGTTACTGGGGACTATATTTACACCTTCCAGGGGGGGAAGGAGACTTACTGGGAGGTTACTGGGGACTATATTTACACCTTCCAGGGGGAAGGAGACTTACTGGGAGGTTACTGGGCACTATATTTACACCTTCCAGGGGGGGAAGGAGACTTACTGGGAGGTTACTGGGGACTATATTTACACCTTCCAGGGGGGGAAGGAGACTTACTGGGAGGTTACTGGGCACTATATTTACACCTTCCAGGGGGGGAAGGAGACTTACTGGGAGGTTACTGGGGACTATATTTACACCTTCCAGGGGGGGAAGGAGACTTACTGGGAGGTTACTGGGGACTATATTTACACCTTCCAGGGGGGAAGGAGACTTACTGGGAGGTTACTGGGGACTATATTTACACCTTCCAGGGGGGAAGGAGACTTACTGGGAGGTTACTGGGGACTATATTTACACCTTCCAGGGGGAAGGAGACTTACTGGGAGGTTACTGGGGACTATATTTACACCTTCCAGGGGGGGAAGGAGACTTACTGGGAGGTTACTGGGGACTATATTTACACCTTCCAGGGGGGAAGGAGACTTACTGGGAGGTTACTGGGGACTATATTTACACCTTCCAGGGGGGGAAGGAGACTTACTGGGAGGTTACTGGGGACTATATTTACACCTTCCAGGGGGGGAAGGAGACTTACTGGGAGGTTACTGGGGACTATATTTACACCCTCCAGGGGGGGAAGGAGACTTACTGGGGACTATATTTACACCTTCCAGGGGGAAGGAGACTTACTGGGAGGTTACTGGGGACTATATATAAATCTGCCAGGGGGGGAAGGAAGTTGACTGGTGGTACTGTGGAGCAGGGAGGTTGACAGACATTTAGAGTGCATGTAAGGGTACTTTCCCACTTGCGTTTGAGGAATCCGGCAGGCAATCCGGAAAAACGTTTTCAAACTGAAAACATTTGTTTCCGGATCCAGATCCGTTTGACAAATGCATTGAAATGCCGGATCCATCTCTCCAGTGTCATCTGGAAAAACGGATCCGGTATTTATTATTTTCACATTTTTACAGGTCTGCGCATGCGCAGAGCGGATCCGTCAATGCTGCAATTTTAATGCCGGACCCGGCACTAATACATTTCAATAGAAATTAATGGCAAGTGTTCCGGAATTTTGGCCGGAGAAAATACTGCAGCATGCTACCGTAAAAGGACTGAACCGAAGACGTCCTGATGCATCCTGGACGGATCGCTCTCCATTCAGAATGCATTAGGATAAAACTGTTCTATGTTTTTTTCCGGTATTGAGCCCCTTGGACGGAACTCAATACCGGAAAACTTTAACGCAAGTTTGCAAGTGTGAAAGTGCCCTAAGGAGACAGGCCAGTAACTGTGGGGGGCCACAGGGAATGAAGAAAATGATGAAAAATAGCTATTATGGGGAAAAGGGTGCAAATTGTAAGAGAACGGTGATTAGGCTTGTGGGATGTATTGTATGAATGGCACTGGTGCGATAGCCCTTTAAGTGGTGTTTACATAGGACTGCACAGGGGCTGGGGCGGATCCGGTGGCCTGCCGCTGGGGACTGGTAGAGCAGGTTTCACACCTGAGCCTCACTGGTGCCAGGTGACGTTCAGGACTGTGACAATTCTATGGTATGTGGTTAACCCAGCCGCCATATTGGTTGTAGGTGTAGGGAGCGGCTGCACCCCTATGTGTGCATATCCTGCACCTCGGCAGGGAGGGGCTGTGTCACTCCTCCGGACTACTCTCCTCAGCATTGCTGCCAGCAGGTAATAATCACAAGACCTTAGGGGGAGATTTATCATTACCATTACGCCTGAAAAGTGGCGTTAAAGTCGCAGGTGTAACTTTATAAAAAATCCCACGTCTCCGCTTTGTCACTTTTGTAAAATGGGGTGTGGCCAGGAAGGGGCGTGGCCACAGGAAGAGACCGATTTGTCTTCATTTACATCCGTTTTCTGACGTAAACGAAGCCATAAATCCACAGCAGCTCCGGCTGTCAGAGATGGCGCATCGTCAGGCAGCACAGGGGATATCGAGACAGGCGCAGAAAGCGCCATTCTTCATAAATCTCCCTCATTGTGTCCTCCGCCGTTAGATCCGTCTAATTTTTGGCAAGACATATGTATGGCAATATGTGTGCCTGGCGGGAAAACTATTCCAACCCCTGACCGACTGCTCCTTATTTTTGCCCCCTGACAAACCCCCTGACTGACAGTTCCTTATTGACAGACCCCCTGACTGACAGACCCCCTGACTGACAGAACCCCTGACTGACAGACCTCCTGACTGACAGAACCCCTGACTGACAGACCTCCTGACTGATAGACCCCCTGACAGAACCTCCTGACTGACAGACCTCCTGACTGATAGACCCCTGACAGAACCTCCTGACTGACAGACCCCCTGACTGACAGAACCCCCTGACTGACAGACCTCCTGACTGATAGACCCCCTGACAGAACCTCCTGACTGACAGACCCCCTGACTGACAGAACCTCCTGACTGACAGACCCCCTGACTGACAGAACCTCCTGACTGACAGAACCTCCTGACTGACAGAACCCCCTGACTGATAAACCCCCTGACAGAACCTCCTGACTGACAGAACCTCCTGACTGATAAACCCCCTGACTGACAGAACCCCCTGACAGAACCTCCTGACTGACAGAACCTCCTGACTGACAGAACCCCCTGACAGAACCCCCTGACTGACAGAACCCCCTGACAGAACCTCCTGACTGACAGAACCCCTGACTGACAGAATCCCCTGACTGACAGAACCCCCTGACTGACAGAACCCCTGACTGATAAACCCCCTGACTGACAGAACCCCCTGACTGACAGAACCCCCTGACTGACAGAACCTCCTGACTGACAGAACCCCCTGACAGACCTCCTGACTGACAGAACCTCCTGACTGACAGAACCTCCTGACTGACAGAACCCCCTGACTGACAGAACCCCCTGACTGACAGAACCCCCTGACAGAACCTCCTGACTGACAGAACCCCTGACTGACAGAACCCCCTGACTGACAGAACCCCCTGACAGAACCTCCTGACTGACAGAACCCCTGACTGATAAACCCCCTGACTGACAGAACCTCCTGACTGACAGAACCCCCTGACTGACAGAACCCCCTGACTGACAGAACCTCCTGACTGACAGACCCCCTGACTGACAGACCCCCTGACTGATAAACCCCCTGACTGACAGAACCTCCTGACTGACAGAACCCCCTGACTGACAGACCCCCTGACTGACAGAACCCCCTGACTGACAGAACCTCCTGACTGACAGAACCTCCTGACTGACAGACCCCCTGACTGACAGACCCCCTGACTGATAAACCCCCTGACTGACAGAACCTCCTGACTTACAGAACCCCCTGACTGACAGAACCCCCTGACTGACAGAACCTCCTGACTGACAGACCCCCTGACTGACAGACCCCCTGACTGATAAACCCCCTGACTGACAGAACCTCCTGACTGACAGAACCCCCTGACTGACAGAACCTCCTGACTGACAGAACCTCCTGACTGACAGAACCCCCTGACTGACAGAACCTCCTGACTGACAGACCCCCTGACTGACAGACCCCCTGACTGATAAACCCCCTGACTGACAGAACCTCCTGACTGACAGAACCCCCTGACTGACAGAACCCCCTGACTGACAGAACCTCCTGACTGACAGACCCCCTGACTGACAGACCCCCTGACTGATAAACCCCCTGACTGACAGAACCTCCTGACTGACAGAACCTCCTGACTGATAGAACCTCCTGACTGACAGACCTCCTGACTGACAGACCCCCTGACTGACAGAACCCCCTGACTGACAGAACCTCCTGACTGACAGACCCCCTGACTGACAGACCCCCTGACTGATAAACCCCCTGACTGACAGAACCTCCTGACTGACAGAACCCCCTGACTGACAGAACCCCCTGACTGACAGAACCCCCTGACTGACAGAACCTCCTGACTGATAGAACCTCCTGACTGACAGACCTCCTGACTGACAGACCCCCTGACTGACAGAACCCCCTGACTGACAGAACCTCCTGACTGACAGACCCCCTGACTGACAGACCCCCTGACTGATAAACCCCCTGACTGACAGAACCTCCTGACTGACAGAACCCCCTGACTGACAGAACCCCCTGACTGACAGAACCCCCTGACTGACAGAACCTCCTGACTGACAGACCCCCTGACTGACAGACCCCCTGACTGATAAACCCCCTGACTGACAGAACCTCCTGACTGATAGAACCTCCTGACTGACAGACCTCCTGACTGACAGACCCCCTGACTGACAGAACCCCCTGACTGACAGAACCTCCTGACTGACAGACCCCCTGACTGACAGACCCCCTGACTGATAAACCCCCTGACTGACAGAACCTCCTGACTGACAGAACCCCCTGACTGACAGAACCCCCTGACTGACAGAACCCCCTGACTGACAGAACCCCCTGACTGACAGAACCTCCTGACTGACAGACCCCCTGACTGACAGACCCCCTGACTGATAAACCCCCTGACTGACAGAACCTCCTGACTGATAGAACCTCCTGACTGACAGACCCCCTGACTGACAGACCCCCTGACTGACAGAACCCCCTGACTGACAGAACCTCCTGACTGACAGACCCCCTGACTGACAGACCCCCTGACTGATAAACCCCCTGACTGACAGAACCTCCTGACTGACAGAACCCCCTGACTGACAGAACCCCCTGACTGACAGAACCCCCTGACTGACAGAACCTCCTGACTGATAGAACCTCCTGACTGACAGACCTCCTGACTGACAGACCCCCTGACTGACAGAACCCCCTGACTGACAGAACCTCCTGACTGACAGACCCCCTGACTGACAGACCCCCTGACTGATAAACCCCCTGACTGACAGAACCTCCTGACTGACAGAACCCCCTGACTGACAGAACCCCCTGACTGACAGAACCCCCTGACTGACAGAACCTCCTGACTGACAGACCCCCTGACTGACAGACCCCCTGACTGATAAACCCCCTGACTGACAGAACCTCCTGACTGATAGAACCTCCTGACTGACAGACCTCCTGACTGACAGACCCCCTGACTGACAGAACCCCCTGACTGACAGAACCTCCTGACTGACAGACCCCCTGACTGACAGACCCCCTGACTGATAAACCCCCTGACTGACAGAACCTCCTGACTGACAGAACCCCCTGACTGACAGAACCCCCTGACTGACAGAACCCCCTGACTGACAGAACCTCCTGACTGATAGAACCTCCTGACTGACAGACCTCCTGACTGACAGACCCCCTGACTGACAGAACCCCCTGACTGACAGAACCTCCTGACTGACAGACCCCCTGACTGACAGACCCCCTGACTGATAAACCCCCTGACTGACAGAACCTCCTGACTGACAGAACCCCCTGACTGACAGAACCCCCTGACTGACAGAACCTCCTGACTGACAGACCCCCTGACTGACAGAACCTCCTGACTGACAGAACCTCCTGACTGACAGAACCCCCTGACTGACAGAACCTCCTGACTGACAGAACCCCCTGACTGACAGACCCCCTGACTGACAGAACCTCCTGACTGACAGAACCCCTGACTGATAAACCCCCTGACTGACAGAACCTCCTGACTGACAGAACCTCCTGACTGACAGAACCCCCTGACTGACAGAACCCCCTGACTGACAGAACCCCCTGACTGACAGAACCTCCTGACTGACAGACCCCCTGACTGACAGACCCCCTGACTGATAAACCCCCTGACTGACAGAACCTCCTGACTGATAGAACCTCCTGACTGACAGACCTCCTGACTGACAGACCCCCTGACTGACAGAACCCCCTGACTGACAGAACCTCCTGACTGACAGACCCCCTGACTGACAGACCCCCTGACTGATAAACCCCCTGACTGACAGAACCTCCTGACTGACAGAACCCCCTGACTGACAGAACCCCCTGACTGACAGAACCTCCTGACTGATAGAACCTCCTGACTGACAGACCTCCTGACTGACAGACCCCCTGACTGACAGAACCCCCTGACTGACAGAACCTCCTGACTGACAGACCCCCTGACTGACAGACCCCCTGACTGATAAACCCCCTGACTGACAGACCTCCTGACTGACAGACCCTCTGACTGAAAGAACCCCCTGACTGACAGAACCCCCTGACTGACAGAACCCCCTGACTGACAGACCTCCTGACTGACAGACCCCCTGACTGACAGACCTCCTGACTGACAGACCTCCTGACTGATAAACCCCCTGACTGACAGAACCTCCTGACTGACAGAACCCCCTGACTGACAGACCCCCTGACTGATAAACCTCCTGACTGACAGAACCTCCTGACTGACAGAACCCCCTGACTGACAGACCCCCTGACTGATAGACCTCCTGACTGACAGTTCCTTACTGAAAGACCCCCTGACTGACAGAACCTCGTGACTGATAGACCACCTGACTGACAGACCCCCTGACTGACAGAACCTCCTGACTGAAAGACCCCCTGACTGATAAACCCCCTGACTGATAGACCTCCTGACTGACAGTTCCTTACTGATAGACCCCCTGACTGACAGAACCTCCTGACTGATAGACCCCCTGACTGACAGTTCCTTATTGACAGACCCCATGACTGACAGACCCCCTGACTGATAAACCCCCTGACTGACAGAGCCCCTGACTGACAAAACCTCCTGACTGATAAACCCCCTGACTGACAGTTCCTTATTGACAGACCCCCTGACTGACAGACCCCCTGACTGACAGACCCCCTGACTGACAGACCTCCTGACTGACAGAACCCCTGACTTACAGTTCCTTATTGACAGACCCCCTGACTGACAGAACCTCCTAACTGACAGAACCTCCTGACTGACAGTTCCTTACTGATAGACCCCCTGACTGACAGAACCTCCTAACTGATAGACCCCCCTGACTGACAGACCCCCTTACTGACAGAACCTCCTGACTGACAGAACCCCGGCCGTGACTGACAGACCCTGTGACTGACAGACCCCGTGACTGACAGAACCCCGGCCGTGACTGACAGACCATGTGACTGACAGACCCTGTGACTGACAGAACGGACAGAACCCCGGCCGTGACTGACAGACCCCGTGACTGACAGACCCCCTGACTTACATTCCTTACTGATTGACCCCTGACTGACAGAACCCCTAACTGATAACCCTAACCCCTGACTAGTAGACCCCCTGACTGATAGATCCCCTGAGTGACAGACCCCCTGACTGATAGCTGAGATACTTATCCCAGAGAAAGCCCAATCGGGGGCATACCTATAGGTTGACAATGTAAAGAAGGATGGCGCCAGACCCGATAGGGAGAGGTTTCGGCTCAGATCCCAGCACATTATTATTATTATTATAATAAGCCAAATATTCTTCTAAATAAAACCCTTGTCATAAAATATCTAAAATTATCTTGTTTCATGTTTGTTGGACGATTTCTTGGCTCCGTCTGTTACTGAGGAAGTCAACAAGCAGCCCCCCCTCTCCCAAGTGACCCCCCTTCCCCGCACAAATGCATAATTAAAAAAATGTGATAGTAATACATGCTGGATGTCTGTGTGTCCCCCAGTAATACATGCTGGATGTCTGTGTGTCCCCCAGTAATACATGCTGGATGTCTGTGTGTCCCCCAGTAGCACATGCTGGATGTCTGTGTGTCCCCCAGTAATACATGCTGGATGTCTGTTTGGCCCCCAGTAATACATGCTGGATGTCTGTGTGTCCCCCAGTAATACATGCTGGATGTCTGTGTGTCCCCCAGTAATACATGCTGGATGTCTGTGTGTCCCCCAGTAATACATGCTGGATGTCTGTGTGTCCCCCAGTAGCACATGCTGGATGTCTGTGTGTCCCCCAGTAATACATGCTGGATGTCTGTTTGGCCCCCAGTAATACATGCTGGATGTCTGTGTGGCCCGCAGTAATACATGTTGGATGTGAGGTCTGTGTGTCCTCCAGTAATACATGCTGGATGTGAGGTCTGTGTGTCCTCCAGTAATACATGCTGGATGTGAGGTCTGTGTGTCCCCCAGTAATACATGCTGGATGTGAGGTCTGTGTGTCCCCCAGTAATACATGCTGGATGTGAGGTCTGTGTGTCCTCCAGTAATACATGCTGGATGTGAGGTCTGTGTCCCCCCCAGTAATACATGCTGGATGTGAGGTCCGTGTGTCCCCCAGTAATACATGCTGGATGTGAGGTCTGTGTGTCCCCAGTAATACATGCTGGATGTGAGGTCTGTGTCCCCCCCAGTAATACATGCTGGATGTGAGGTCTGTGTGTCCTCCAGTAATACATGCTGGATGTGAGGTCTGTGTGTCCCCCTGTAATACATGCTGGATGTGAGGTCTGTGTCTCCCCCCCAGTAATACATGCTGGATGTGAGGTCTGTGTCCCCCCCAGTAATACATGCTGGATGTGAGGTCTGTGTCCCCCAGTAATACATGCTGGATGTGAGGTCTGTGTCCCCCCCAGTAATACATGCTGGATGTGAGGTCTGTGTCCCCCAGTAATACATGCTGGATGTGAGGTCTGTGTGTCCCCCAGTAATACATGCTGGATGTGAGGTCTGTGTGTCCCCCAGTAATACATGCTGGATGTGAGGTCTGTGTGTCCCCCAGTAATACATGCCGGATGTGAGGTCTGTGTGTCCCCCAGTAATACATGCCGGATGTGAGGTCTGTGTGTCCCCCAGTAATACATGCTGGATGTGAGGTCTGTGTGTCCTCCAGTAATACATGCTGGATGTGAGGTCTGTGTGTCCTCCAGTAATACATGCTGGATGTGAGGTCTGTGTCCCCCCCAGTAATACATGCTGTATGTGAGGTCTGTGTGTCCTCCAGTAATACATGCTGGATGTGAGGTCTGTGTGTCCCCCAGTAATACATGCTGGATGTGAGGTCTGTGTCCCCCAGTAATACATGCTGGATGTGAGGTCTGTGTGTCCTCCAGTAATACATGCCGGATGTGAG
>NC_053396.1:983260-1095803 GCF_905171765.1 Bufo bufo | reverse complement strand
GTCTGTGTCCCCCCCAGTAATACATGCTGGATGTGAGGTCTGTGTCCCCCCCCCCCCCAGTAATACATGCTGGATGTGAGGTCTGTGTTTCCCAGTAATACATGCTGAATGTGAGGTCTGTGTCCCCCCCCAGTAATACATGCTGGATGTGAGGTCTGTGTGTCCTCCAGTAATACATGCTGGATGTGAGGTCTGTGTCCCCCCCAGTAATACATACTGGATGTGAGGTCTGTGTGTCCCCCAGTAATACATGCTGGATGTGAGGTCTGTGTGTCCCCCAGTAATACATGCTGGATGTGAGGTCTGTGTCCCCCCCCAGTAATACATGCTGGATGTGAGGTCTGTGTCCCCCCCAGTAATACATGCTGGATGTGAGGTCCGTGTGTCCCCCAGTAATACATGCTGGATGTGAGGTCTGTGTGTCCCCCAGTAATACATGCTGGATGTGAGGTCTGTGTGTCCTCCAGTAATACATGCTGGATGTGAGGTCTGTGTGTCCTCCAGTAATACATGCTGGATGTGAGGTCTGTGTGTCCTCCAGTAATACATGCTGGATGTGAGGTCTGTGTGTCCTCCAGTAATACATGCTGGATGTGAGGTCTGTGTGTCCCCCAGTAATGCATGCTGGATGTCTGTGTGTCCTCCAGTAATACATGCTGGATGTCTGTGTGTCCTCCAGTAATACATGCTGGATGTCTGTGTGTCCCCCAGTAATACATGCTGGATGTGAGGTCTGTGTCCCCCAGTAATACATGCTGGATGTGAGGTCTGTGTGTCCCCCAGTAATACATGCTGGATGTCTGTGTGTCCCCTAGTAATACATGCTGGATGTGAGGTCTGTGTCCCCCCCCCAGTAATACATGCTGGATGTGAGGTCTGTGTGTCCTCCAGTAATACATGCTGGATGTGAGGTCTGTGTGTCCCCCCCAGTAATACATGCTGGATGTGAGGTCTGTGTCCCCCCCCCCCCCAGTAATACATGCTGGATGTGAGGTCTGTGTGTCCCGCCAGTAATTTATGCTGGATGTGAGGTCTGTGTCCCCCCCCCAGTAATACATGCCGGATGTGAGGTCTGTGTGTCCCCCAGTAATACATGCTGGATGTGAGGTCTGTGTCCCCCCCAGTAATACATGCTGGATGTGAGGTCTGTGTGTCCTCCAGTAATACATGCTGGATGTGAGGTCTGTGTGTCCCCCAGTAATACATGCTGGATGTGAAGTCTGTGTCCCCCCCAGTAATACATGCTGGATGTGAGGTCTGTGTCCCCCCCCCCCCCCAGTAATACATGCTGGATGTGAGGTCTGTGTCCCCCCCAGTAATACATGCTGGATGTGAGGTCTGTGTGTCCCCCAGTAATACATGCTGGATGTGAGGTCTGTGTGTCCCCCCAGTAATACATGCCGGATGTGAGGTCTGTGTGTCCCCCAGTAATACATGCTGGATGTGAGGTCTATGTGTCCTCCAGTAATACATGCCGGATGTGAGGTCTGTGTGTCCTCCAGTAATACATGCTGGATGTGAGGTCTGTGTGTCCTCCAGTAATACATGCTGGATGTGAGGTCAGTGTGTCCCCCAGTAATACATGCCGGATGTGAGGTCTATGTGTCCTCCAGTAATACATGCCGGATGTGAGGTCTGTGTGTCCTCTAGTAATACATGCTGGATGTGAGATCTGTGTGTCCTCCAGTAATACATGCCGGATGTGAGGTCTGTGTGTCCTCCAGTAATACATGCTGGATGTGAGGTCTGTGTGTCCTCCAGTAATACATGCTGGATGTGAGGTCAGTGTGTCCCCCAGTAATACATGCTGGATGTGAGGTCTGTGTGTCCTACAGTAATACATGCTGGATGTGAGGTCTGTGTCTCCCCCAGTAATACATGCTGGATGTGAGGTCTATGTGTCCTCCAGTAATACATGCTGGATGTGAGGTCTGTGTGTCCTACAGTAATACATGCTGGATGTGAGGTCTGTGTCTCCCCCAGTAATACATGCTGGATGTGAGGTCTGTGTGTCCCCCAGTAATACATGCTGGATGTGAGGTCTGTGTCTCCCCCAGTAATACATGCTGGATGTGAGGTCTGTGTGTCCTCCAGTAATACATGCTGGATGTGAGGTCTGTGTGTCCCCCAGTAATACATGCTGGATGTGAGGTCTGTGTGTCCTCCAGTAATACATGCTGGATGTGAGGTCTGTGTGTCCCCCAGTAATACATGCTGGATGTGAGGTCTGTGTGTCCCCAGTAATACATGCTGGATGTGAGGTCTGTATGTCCCCCAGTAATACATGCTGGATGTGAGGTCTGTGTGTCCTCCAGTAATACCTGCTGGATGTGAGGTCAGTGTGTCCACCAGTAATACATGCTGGATGTGAGGTCTGTGTGTCCTCCAGTAATACATGCTGGATG
Organism: Bufo bufo; assembly: GCF_905171765.1. NCBI lineage: Eukaryota > Metazoa > Chordata > Amphibia > Anura > Bufonidae > Bufo > Bufo bufo. The sequence continues at coordinate 1,093,398 of NC_053396.1, read as the reverse complement.
TGAGGTCTGTGTCTCCCCCAGTAATACATGCTGGATGTGAGGTCTGTGTGTCCTCCAGTAATACATGCTGGATGTGTGGTCTGTGTGTCCTCCAGTAATACATGCCGGATGTGAGGTCTGTGTGTCCCCCAGTAATACATGCTGGATGTGAGGTCTGTGTGTCCCCCAGTAATACATGCTGGATGTGAGGTCTGTGTGTCCTCCAGTAATACATGCTGGATGTGAGGTCTGTGTGTCCCCCAGTAATACATGCTGGATGTGAGGTCTGTATATCCCCCAGTAATACATGCTGGATGTGAGGTCTGTGTATCCCACAGTAATACATGCTGAATGTGAGGTCTGTGTGCCCCCAGTAATACATGCCGGATGTGAGGTCTGTGTCCCCCAGTAATACATGCTGGATGTGAGGTCTGTGTGTCCTCCAGTAATACATGTTGGATGTGAGGTCTGTGTGTCCCCCAGTAATACATGCTGGATGTGAGGTCTGTGTGTCCCCCAGTAATACATGCTGGATGTGAGGTCTGTGTGTCCCCCAGTAATACATGCTGGATGTGAGGTCTGTGTGTCCTCCAGTAATACATGCTGGATGTCTGTGTGTCCTCCAGTAATACATGCTGGATGTGTGGTCTGTGTGTCCTCCAGTAATACATGCCGGATGTGAGGTCTGTGTGTCCCCCAGTAATACATGCTGGATGTGAGGTCTGTGTGTCCCCCAGTAATACATGCTGGATGTGAGGTCTGTGTGTCCTCCAGTAATACATGCTGGATGTGAGGTCTGTGTCCCCCCCAGTAATACATGCTGGATGTGAGGTCTGTGTGTCCCCCAGTAATACATGATGGATGTGAGGTCTGTGTGTCCCCCAGTAATACATGCTGGATGTGAGGTCTGTGTCTCCCCCAGTAATACATGCTGGATGTGAGGTCTGTGTGTCCCCCAGTAATACATGCTGGATGTGAGGTCTGTGTGTCCCCCAGTAATACATGCTGGATGTGAGGTCTGTGTGTCCCCCAGTAATACATGCTGGATGTGAGGTCTGTGTGTCCCCCAGTAATACATGCCGGATGTGAGGTCTGTGTGTCCTCCAGTAATACATGCTGGATGTGAGGTCTGTGTGTCCCCCAGTAATACATGCTGGATGTGAGGTCTGTATGTCCCCCAGTAATACATGCTGGATGTGAGGTCTGTGTGTTCCACAGTAATACATGCTGGATGTGAGGTCTGTGTGTCCTCCAGTAATACATGCCGGATGTGAGGTCTGTGTCCCCCAGTAATACATGCTGGATGTGAGGTCTGTGTGTCCTCCAGTAATACATGTTGGATGTGAGGTCTGTGTGTCCCCCAGTAATACATGCTGGATGTGAGGTCTGTGTGTCCCCCAGTAATACATGCTGGATGTGAGGTCTGTGTGTCCCCCAGTAATACATGCTGGATGTGAGGTCTGTGTGTCCTCCAGTAATACATGCCGGATGTGAGGTCTGTGTCTCCCCCAGTAATACATGCTGGATGTGAGGTCTGTGTGTCCCCCAGTAATACATGCTGGATGTGAGGTCTGTATGTCCCCCAGTAATACATGCTGGATGTGAGGTCTGTGTGTCCCCCAGTAATACATGCTGGATGTGAGGTCTGTGTCCCCCCCAGTAATACATGCTGGATGTGAGGTCTGTGTGTCCTCCAGTAATACATGCTGGATGTGAGGTCTGTGTCCCCCCCCAGTAATACATGCTGGATGTGAGGTCTGTGTCCCCCCCCAGTAATACATGCTGGATGTGAGGTCTGTGTCCCCCCCAGTAATACATGCTGGATGTGAGGTCTGTGTGTCCTCCAGTAATACATGCCGGATGTGAGGTCTGTGTCCTCCCCAGTAATACATGCTGGATGTGAGGACTGTGTGTCCCCCAGTAATACATGCTGGATGTGAGGTCTGTGTCCCCCCCAGTAATACATGCTGGATGTGAGGTCTGTGTGTCCCCCAGTAATACATGCTGGATGTGAGGTCTGTGTGTCCCCCAGTAATACATGCTGGATGTGAGGTCCGTGTGTCCCCCAGTAATACATGCCGGATGTGAGGTCCGTGTGTCCCCCAGTAATACATGCCGGATGTGAGGTCTGTGTGTCCCCCAGTAATACATGCTGGATGTGATGTCTGTGTGTCCTCCAGTAATACATGCTGGATGTGAGGTCTGTGTGTCCCCCAGTAATACATGCTGGATGTGAGGTCTGTATGTCCCCCAGTAATACATGCTGGATGTGAGGTCTGTGTGTCCCCCAGTAATACATGCTGGATGTGAGGTCTGTGTGTCCTCCAGTAATACATGTTGGATGTGAGGTCTGTGTGTCCCCCAGTAATACATGCTGGATGTGAGGTCTGTGTGTCCCCCAGTAATACATGCCGGATGTGAGGTCTGTGTGTCCTCCAGTAATACATGCCGGATGTGAGGTCTGTGTCTCCCCCAGTAATACATGCTGGATGTGAGGTCTGTGTGTCCCCCAGTAATACATGCTGGATGTGAGGTCTGTGTGTCCCCCAGTAATACATGCTGGATGTGAGGTCTGTGTCCCCCCCTGTAATACATGCTGGATGTGAGGTCTGTGTGTCCCCCAGTAATACATGCTGGATGTGAGGTCTGTGTGTCCCCCAGTAATACATGCTGGATGTGAGGTCTGTGTCCCCCCCAGTAATACATGCTGGATGTGAGGTCTGTGTCCCCCCCAGTAATACATGCTGGATGTGAGGTCTGTGTGTCCCCCAGTAATACATGCTGGATGTGAGGTCCGTGTGTCCCCCAGTAATACATGCTGGATGTGAGGTCTGTGTGTCCCCCAGTAATACATGCTGGATGTGAGGTCTGTATGTCCCCCAGTAATACATGCTGGATGTGAGGTCTGTGTCCCCCAGTAATACATGCTGGATGTGAGGTCTGTGTGTCCCCCAGTAATACATGCTGGATGTGAGGTCTGTGTGTCCTCCAGTAATACATGCTGGATGTGAGGTCTGTGTGTCCTCCAGTAATACATGCCGGATGTGAGGTCTGTGTCTCCCCCAGTAATACATGCTGGATGTGAGGTCTGTGTGTCCCCCAGTAATACATGCTGGATGTGAGGTCTGTGTGTCCCCCAGTAATACATGCTGGATGTGAGGTCTGTGTCCCCCCCTGTAATACATGCTGGATGTGAGGTCTGTGTGTCCCCCAGTAATACATGCTGGATGTGAGGTCTGTGTGTCCCCCAGTAATACATGCTGGATGTGAGGTCTGTGTCCCCCCCAGTAATACATGCTGGATGTGAGGTCTGTGTCCCCCCCAGTAATACATGCTGGATGTGAGGTCTGTGTGTCCCCCAGTAATACATGCTGGATGTGAGGTCCGTGTGTCCCCCAGTAATACATGCTGGATGTGAGGTCCGTGTGTCCCCCAGTAATACATGCTGGATGTGAGGTCCGTGTGTCCCCCAGTAATACATGCTGGATGTGAGGTCTGTGTGTCCCCCAGTAATACATGCTGGATGTGAGGTCTGTGTGTCCCCCAGTAATACATGCTGGATGTGAGGTGCATCTACATATCATATACACTATGTACTATAGCTTCACCTCACTGAGATCTGCTCAGAAAGATAATCTACATTTTACTGCTTTATTATTATTATTATTATTATTAGCGATGAGAAAACTTCATATTTTGAAGCTCGTGTTGGGTGTGATTTAAAGAGTGGGTGGTTCTTTTGACTCGTCCTTGGGTCTGTCTTGCCTTGATTATCTTAACCCCCCCTTTGTATCTATTAGTGTGCCCCCTTCTTCCGTTACTTATAAGACCAAATACTATGTTGAGGCCACAACTGATGGTGTCTAGTAAAATAAATCAACACGTGAAGGCAGAGTAGCGCGGCCCCCTCTTGTGGTGTGAGGCCGCACGTCCGGCTCTGGTATGGCCGCGATGCGCGCACCTCCACGTGCGCCTTAAGAAGAAAGAGCTCTGCCCGTCGGGGGACCAATCATGCTGTGGGTGTCAGCTGGGATCCGTATCCCGCCTCATCCTAGCGAGAGAAACTGGATCCCGACTGATGTGGCAAAGACCAGGAGGGGTGAGGGAGAGAAGGAACTGGATCATTATAATACGGGGATTACTGGATATGAGGGGCACATGCCAGACAATTGAGATATGAGGGTCTCTCCTGCCCCAGATCATCAAAAGATCGGCCCAGTCATGAATAGATCATAAAATAAATGTGATCGTAACAAGGGCATCTAAATCCTAATCTTCTGCCTTATATGCAGTAATATGCCCATCACCATTTGCCCAAGTAAATCTATTTTTTGTGTGTTTTTTGTTGCTTCTATGGTTTCTAATGGGCCTCAATGGTGATCTAGGGGTTAAATCTGTTCATGACCCCACACCAAGTTATACCGAGCGCCATACATCCAGACGGGGATCTATGTGACCAACACCGCACTGAGGACGGGCTTTGTATAGCTGCATAGAAGGATCTGTGATACACTGGGCATCGCCAGGGTCAGGTTTTAAATAAATATATATGAATAAAATGTTGTTGTTTTTCCTTTATCATCCTTATATACAGTGAATTTGGGAAGTTTAGGGAACATATTAAACATATCCTTAATACCAGTGGTTTCTATTTTTGTCGCAATTTATGCGATTCTCCTCTTTTGTGTGGTGCCAAATCTATTAGAAGTAGAAGTATGAGCGCGCCATACTGCTTCGTAATGAGACCAGACACACAGAGGTTTCATGAAAGCGTCTTCTCATCCCCCTGAGCCACGGTAGAAGAGACCCTTTATTTACATTGACTTAAAGGGAACCTGTCACCGGGGGGATTCTGTGTATAGAGCTGAGGACATGGGCTGCTAGATGGCCGCTAGCACATCCGCAATACCCAGTCCCCATAGCTCTGTGTGCTTTTATTGTGGAAAAAAAAGATTTGATACATCTGCAAATGAACCTGAGATGAGTCCTGTCCCTGACTCACCTCACATACAGGACTCCTCTCACATACAGGACTCCTCTCACATACAGGACTCCTCTCACATACAGGACTCACCTCACATACAGGACTCCTCTCACATACAGGACTCCTCTCACATACAGGACTCCTCTCACATACAGGACTCCTCTCACATACAGGACTCCTCTCACATACAGGACTCCTCTCACATACAGGACTCCTCTCACGTACAGGACTCCTCTCACGTACAGGACTCACCTCACGTACAGGACTCATCTCACACACAGGACTCCTCTCACATACAGGACTCCTCTCACATACAGGACTCCTCTCACATACAGGACTCCTCTCACATACAGGACTCCTCTCACATACAGGACTCCTCTCACATACAGGACTCCTCTCACATACAGGACTCCTCTCACATACAGGACTCCTCTCACATACAGGATTCCTCTCACATACAGGACTCCTCTCACATACAGGACTCCTCTCACATACAGGACTCACCTCACATACAGGACTCCCCTCGCATACAGGACTCCCCTCGCATACAGGACTCCCCTCGCATACAGGACTCCTCTCACATACAGGACTCCTCTCACATACAGGACTCCTCTCACGTACAGGACTCCTCTCACGTACAGGACTCCTCTCACGTACTGGACTCCTCTCACATACAGGACTCCTCTCACATACAGGACTCCTCTCACATACAGGACTCCTCTCACATACAGGACTCCTCTCACATACAGGACTCCTCTCACATACAGGACTCCTCTCACACACAGGACTCCTCTCACACACAGGACTCCTCTCACACACAGGACTCCTCTCACATACAGGACTCCTCTCACATACAGGACTCCTCTCACATACAGGACTCCTCTCACATACAGGACTCCCCTCGCATACAGGACTCCCCTCACACACAGGACTCCTCTCACGTACAGGACTCCTCTCACATACAGGACTCCTCTCACATACAGGACTCCTCTCACATACAGGACTCCCCTCGCATACAGGACTCCCCTCACACACAGGACTCCTCTCACACACAGGACTCCTCTCACACACAGGACTCCCCTTGCATACAGGACTCCCCTCGCATACAGGACTCCCCTCACACACAGGACTCCTCTCACGTACAGGACTCCTCTCACATACAGGACTCCTCTCACATACAGGACTCCTCTCACATACAGGACTCCTCTCACATACAGGACTCCCCTCGCATACAGGACTCCCCTCACACACAGGACTCCTCTCACACACAGGACTCCTCTCACATACAGGACTCCTCTCACACACAGGACTCCTCTCACATACAGGACTCCTCTCACATACAGGACTCCTCTCACATACAGGACTCCCCTCGCATACAGGACTCCCCTCACACACAGGACTCCTCTCACACACAGGACTCCTCTCACACACAGGACTCCCCTTGCATACAGGACTCCCCTCGCATACAGGACTCCCCTCACACACAGGACTCCTCTCACGTACAGGACTCCTCTCACATACAGGACTCCTCTCACATACAGGACTCCTCTCACATACAGGACTCCTCTCACATACAGGACTCCCCTCGCATACAGGACTCCCCTCACACACAGGACTCCTCTCACACACAGGACTCCTCTCACATACAGGACTCCTCTCACACACAGGACTCCTCTCACATACAGGACTCCTCTCACATACAGGACTCCTCTCACATACAGGACTCACCTCGCATACAGGACTCCTCTCGCATACAGGACTCACCTCACACACAGGACTCCTCTCACACACAGGACTCCTCTCACACACAGGACTCCTCTCACACACAGGACTCCTCTCACATACAGGACTCCTCTCACATACAGGACTCCTCTCACATACAGGACTCACCTCGCATACAGGACTCACCTCACACACAGGACTCCTCTCACACACAGGACTCCTCTCACACACAGGACTCCTCTCACACACAGGACTCCTCTCACACACAGGACTCCTCTCACACACAGGACTCCTCTCACACACAGGACTCCTCTCACATACAGGACTCCTCTCACATACAGGACTCACCTCGCATACAGGACTCCTCTCACACACAGGACTCCTCTCACACACATGACTCCTCTCACATACAGGACTCACCTCGCATACAGGACTCCTCTCACACACAGGACTCCTCTCACACACATGACTCCTCTCACACACAGGACTCCTCTCACACACAGGACTCCTCTCACATACAGGACTCACCTCACACACAGGACTCCCCTCACACACAGGACTCCTCTCACGTACAGGACTCCTCTCACATACAGGACTCCTCTCACACACAGGACTCCTCTCACATACAGGACTCCTCTCACACACAGGACTCCTCTCACATACAGGACTCCTCTCACATACAGGACTCCTCTCACATACAGGACTCACCTCGCATACAGGACTCCTCTCGCATACAGGACTCACCTCACACACAGGACTCCTCTCACACACAGGACTCCTCTCACACACAGGACTCCTCTCACACACAGGACTCCTCTCACACACAGGACTCCTCTCACACACAGGACTCCTCTCACATACAGGACTCCTCTCACACACAGGACTCCTCTCACACACAGGACTCCTCTCACACACAGGACTCCTCTCGCATACAGGACTCCTCTCGCATACAGGACTCACCTCACATACAGGACTCACCTCACATACAGGACTCCTCTCGCATACAGGACTCCTCTCGCATACAGGACTCACCTCACACACAGGACTCATCTCACATACAGGACTCACCTCACACACAGGACTCATCTCACATACAGGACTCCTCTCGCATACAGGACTCCTCTCGCATACAGGACTCCCCTCACACACAGGACTCCTCTCACATACAGGACTCACCTCACACACAGGACTCATCTCACATACAGGACTCACCTCACACACAGGACTCATCTCGCATACAGGACTCCTCTCGCATACAGGACTCCTCTCGCATACAGGACTCCTCTCGCATACAGGACTCCTCTCACATACAGGACTCCTCTCACATACAGGACTCACCTCACATACAGGACTCATCTCACATACAGGACTCCTCTCACATACAGGACTCCTCTCACATACAGGACTCCTCTCACACACAGGACTCACCTCACATACAGGACTCACCTCACATACAGGACTCCTCTCACATACAGGACTCACCTCACATACAGGACTCACCTCACATACAGGACTCCTCTCGCATACAGGACTCCTCTCGCATACAGGACTCATCTCACATACAGGAATTATCTCACATACAGGACTCACCTCACATACAGGACTCGTCTCACATACAGGACTCGTCTCACATACAGGACTCGTCTCAGGATAATTTGCAGATGTATCAAATCCTTTTTTTTACGCAATAAAAGCACACAGAGCTATGGGGACTGGGTATTGCGGATGTGCTAGCAACCATCTAGCAACCCATGTCCTCAGCTCTATACCCAAAATCCCAGTGACAGGTTCCCTTTAAATAGCAGACATGACATCACAAAAGGGGTGTTCCTTAAGAAGAGACTATTGGCTCCTTACCCTGATAGGAGTGGTTTCAGCAACTTCAACTCTGAGTTCATAGGTAGATTTGAAAACTGCAACCTAAATCCCCCTCCCCTCCCCTAGTGACCATAAGACAAAAAGAATGCGCACATGGCTCATACATCTGGTTTGCGGCCATCTGGTGGACAAAAATGTGTACTACAGAATGTTCACAATATATATAGAGAGAAATAAAAGCCATCTCTCACACTATGTATATAATATGTGTATGTATTGTGGGGTTCTGCTCTGGTAGACAGGCTAGCGGATGCAGTCCAGAGGCAATCACAAAGTCTTTAACTTAAGCAGTTCGGTGTTTATTCACACATAAGGAAAAACAAAATGACTGTTCACAGTCTTGGTGTTTGTTCACACCATGCAATGTCCATAGAACAAAATATTCACCTGGTTAGCATTTTTCCACCCGCAGTCCACAGCAGGTATTAGGGGCCAATTCACAGATCCCAAAACACAGAGACTCCCCAGCTTCTCTGTTAGATGGAGGATCAACCACACACAGCTGAGACTGCTGGCTGGGTTTTATATAGGCCATAAAGACCCGGCCTGGAGCGTGGGGAGAAGCCACCCACCCAGCACTTTGACTACTCCCAGTAAGAGCCGGCCCGGATCGGCTTTACAGCCACACTAACAACAAACAGTGCCAGTCAGCACTAACTGCCGCTGACACTTAAATCTACCGGCTCTTACCTCACCAATGCCAGGAATCTCGGTGACACATACCTTTCATCAATGACGGCCCCTTGCACCTTCCAACATACCTCCCCCTTTGTTCAACCCTGAGGGGGTGAACACCCGCCAGACAGTGTACCCGGGACAAGGCATCCGCGTTTCCCTGTAACTTGCCTGCCCTGTGTTCCACAGAAAATTTAAAGTTTTGTAATGACAAGAACCACCTGGTGACCCGAGCATTGCTCTCTTTGGCCTGGCTCATCCACTTGAGAGGGGAGCGGTCGGTCACCAGACGGAACTTTCTCCCCAACAGATAATAGCAGAGAGACTTGAGTGCCCACTTGATGGCCAGGCATCTCTCTCCACTATACTGTACGGGGTCTCCGCTGGATTGAGCTTACGGCTGAGGAAGACAACGGGACGCTCCTCCCATTGATTTCCTGAGAGAGTACAGCTCCGAGGCCTACTTCCGAGGCATCGGTCTGTACCACAAACTCCCTCTTGAAGTCAGGTGTCACCAACACCGGGGACCCACACAGGGCCGACTTCAGAGCGGAGAAAGCCTTTTCCGCTTGCTCATTCCACTGTACCGACACTGACTTGCGTCCCTCTTCAAAAAGCCTGTCAGTGGTGCGGCGACTGAAGGAAAATTGGGGACACACCTCATATAGTACCCCACCATTCCCAGGAACGACTTTACTTGCCGAGTAATGACAGGTCGGGGCCAATTCCTAATTGCCTAAATTTTGTTCACCTGAGGTTTGATAATTCTGCGCCCAATTACATACCCCAGGTACTTGGTCTCTTCTAACCCCATCGCGCACTATTTTGGGTTAGTGGTTAAGCCAGCACTTCCTAAGGGAGTCCACTACAGCCTGTCCTTTAGGTAGGTGACTTTCCCAGTCAGTACTGTGGATAACGATATCGTCCAGGTACGTCGAAGCGTACCGACGATGTGGATGGAGTACAATGTCCATTAGCCTTTGAAACGTGGCGGGAGCGCCGTGTAGACCAAAGGGTAATACCTTGTACTGATACAGCCCCTCTGGCGTGATAAAAGCCGTTTTTTCCTTGGCAGCCTCCGTCAAGAGTACCTGCCAGTACCCTTTGTTGAGGTCCAACACAGAAAAATACCGGGCTTGGCCTAACTTCTCAATAAGCTCATCTACTCGGAGCATGGGATACGCGTCAAACCTGGACACCTCATTCAGTTTGCGGAAATCGTTACAGAAACGCAATGTCCCGTCCAGCTTGGGTATTAAGACTATCGGACTGGCCCACTCACTTTTTGACTCCTCGATGACACCTAGCTGGAGCATTAGCTGCACTCCCTCCATGATGGCTTGTCGCCGAGACTCGGGTAAACAGTGCGGTTTTAACCGGACTTTTGCCTTAGGCTCAGTGACAATGTCATGCCGGATTATGGACGTGTGTCCAGGGAGGTCCAAGAACACATCCGTGTTCCGACTAATGAACTCCCTGGCTTCCTGAGCCTGTTTAGAGGAGAGGCTGTCAGCAATTTTCACTGTGGCAGCCGCTTCCCTTGCTTCAGACCGAGGGGCCGAAACCGCTTCCCCTAAGAACCCTGGTCGTGGGCTGTCTTCCGTACAGGTTTCCCGATCTTTCCAGGGTTTGAGCAGGATCACGTTACGCCTGCTCCGGCTTTCGCCTCCCTGGCTGGTGTACCTTTTAATCTACCTCTCCAATTTTTTCAAGTACCTCGTAGGGCCCCTGCCACCTAGCTAGGAACTTACTGTCTACGGTCGGTACCAGAACCAACACCCGATCACCTGAGTTAAAGTTCCGGACCCGAGCCTGCCGATTATAGATCCTACTGTGGGCTCGCTGTGCTGCCTCCATATGCTCCCTAACCAGAGGTAACACTGTTTCCATCCGTCCTTGCATCTGGGTGACGTACTCACCAACACTTTTGTGTGGTGTGGGTTGTTGTTCCCACGCCTCTTTGGCGACGTCCAACAGACCGCGAGGGTGTCTGCCGTATAGCAGTTCAAAGGGCGAGAACCCAGTAGAGGCCTGGGGCACGTCTCACACTGTCCCCATGAATGCACACAACGCCGACCCTTCGGCAAGTATACTTGACAGGCCGCACCAGGGAAGCTCTTACCAGGGACACCAGGCTCCCTGAATCCAGCAAAGCCACCGCCAGAGTGTCCCCCACTTCCACCTGGCACAGGTGACTATTGTCTACAGTCTCGGAGGTACCTGTGGCACACAGCTTCCTGGAATACAATGAGTGGTGGTAGCCATAGTTGGTATACATGGGTTCACCCCGATGGGGACAGTCGCCCTTATGTGTCCAGACTCTTGACACAGCCAGCAAACCACCAGGGCTGGGTCTACAGGGTATACGTCCCAGGCGGGTCTGGCTGGCACCGGCCGCCGGGTCTGGGGTGAAGGGTTTGATTGAGCCCCTCCCAAAAGAACCCCCCTGCATATTTCTGGTGGCCTCGTAGCGCTCCCCCAGGTCGACCATCTCTAAGGCATTACCAGGAGACACCTGGCCGATCCAGTGCTGGAGAGGGTACGGCAAAGCCCTCCAAAACACATCCGCCAACAGACGGTCCAGCATAGCAGTGGGAGTCAATATGTCAGGCTGCAGCCATTTCTGCAACAGGTGTAATAGATCATAATACTGCGGTCTGGCGGGTTCAGCTGAGTTAAATTCCCACTGGTGCACCCGCTGAGCCCGGACCAATACATCCACCCCAGTCTCGCCAGGATCTCACCTTTTACGGTAGGGTAGTCGGCCGCTTGATCATCGGGAAGATCAAAAAACATTTGCTGAGGTCCAGACGCCAGGAACAGAGCAACGACCTCAGCCCACTGGTCTTGGGGTAACTTCTCCCTCACGGCCACCTTTTCGAACGTCGCCATATAGGTCTCGACGACATCCGAGGGGGACATCTTAGGGATCGCCGCACAGACAGCTTTCCGGGCATCGTGGACGTTTTGGGACGCTCCTGCCGCTTGCAATGCCATCACATGTTGTAATAGCAGCTGGTTGGTTTCCTGCTGCTGCTTGTTAGACCTCCCGCTGCTGCACGTTAGCCTCCACGAGGGCTTTCATGACCGCCTCCATTTTGTCAGGGGACACGGGTCGTAACCTTGCAGGCTTAATATAGGACATACACTCGTGCCCGGGAAAAACAAAAACTTTTCGTCCTTCAGGCCTGCCTGCCCGCATCCGACACCAATTGTGGGGTTTTGCTCTGGTAGACAGGCTAGCGGACGCAGTACAGAGGCAACCATGAAGTCTTTCACTAACAGTTCGGTGTTTATTCACACATAAGAAAAAACAAAAATGACTGTTCACAGTCTTGGTGTTTGTTCACACCATGCAATGTCCATAGAACAAAATCTTCACCTGGTCAGCAGTTTTCCACCCGCAGTCCACAGCTTTAGGGCCTGTTTCCCGGCATGCGGCTCTCAGCCCTTTAGCACGGCACAAATTCACAGATCCCAAAACACAGAGACTCCCCAGCTTCTCTGTCAGATGGAGGATCAACCACACACAGCTGAGACTGCTGGCTGGGTTTTATATAGGCCAAAAAGACCCGGCCTGGAGCGTGGGGAGAAGCCACCCACCCCAGCACTTTGACTACTCCCAGTCAGAGCCGGCCCCGATCGGCTTTACAGCCACACTAACAACAAACAGTGCCAGTCAGCACTAACTGCCGCTGACACTTAAATCTACCGGCTCTTACCAGGAATCTCTGTGACACATACCTTCCATCAATGACGGCCCCTTGCGCCTTCCTACAGTATATAATATGTATGTATATAATGTGTATGTATATAATGTGTATGTATATAATGTGTATGTATATAATGTGTATGTATATAATGTGTGTATGTATATAATATGTATGTATATAATATGTATGTATATAATGTGTGTATGTATATAATATGTATGTATATAATGTGTATGTATATAATGTGTATGTATATAATGTGTGTATGTATATAATATGTATGTATATAATGTGTATGTATATAATATGTATGTATATAATGTGTATGTATATAATGTGTGTATGTATATAATGTGTATGTATATAATGTGTGTATGTATATAATGTGTGTATGTATATAATGTGTATGTATATAATATGTGTATGTATATAATGTGTGTATGTATATAATATGTATGTATATAATGTGTATGTATATAATGTGTATGTATATAATATGTGTATGTATATAATGTGTGTATGTATATAATATGTATGTATATAATGTGTATGTATATAATGTGTGTATGTATATAATGTGTATGTATATAATGTGTGTATGTATATAATGTGTGTATGTATATAATGTGTATGTATATAATATGTGTATGTATATAATGTGTGTATGTATATAATGTGTATGTATATAATGTGTGTATGTATATAATGTGTATGTATATAATGTGTGTATGTATATAATGTGTATGTATATAATGTGTATGTATATAATGTGTATGTATATAATATGTGTATGTATATAATGTGTATGTATATAATGTGTATGTATATAATGTGTATGTATATAATGTGTATATAATGTGTGTATGTATATAATGTGTGTATGTATATAATATGTATGTATATAATGTGTATGTATATAATGTGTATGTATATAATGTGTATGTATATAATGTGTGTATGTATATAATGTGTGTATGTATATAATATGTATGTATATATAATGTGTATGTATATAATGTGTGTATGTATATAATATGTATGTATATATAATGTGTATGTATATAATGTGTGTATGTATATAATATGTATGTATATATAATGTGTATGTATATAATGTGTATATAATATGTGTATGTATATAATGTGTATGTATATAATATGTATGTATATAATGTGTATGTATATAATATGTGTATGTATATAATGTGTATGTATATAATGTGTATGTATATAATATGTATGTATATAATGTGTATGTATATAATATGTATGTATATAATGTGTATGTATATAATGTGTATGTATATAATGTGTATGTATATAATGTGTATGTATATAATATGTGTATGTATATAATGTGTATGTATATAATGTGTGTATGTATATAATGTGTATGTATATAATGTGTATGTATATAATATGTATGTATATAATGTGTATGTATATAATATGTATGTATATAATGTGTATGTATATAATGTGTATGTATATAATATGTATGTATATAATGTGTATGTATATAATATGTATGTATATAATGTGTATGTATATAATGTGTATATAATGTGTGTATGTATATAATATGTATGTATATAATATGTATGTATATAATATGTATGTATATAATGTGTATGTATATAATATGTATGTATATAATGTGTATGTATATAATGTGTATGTATATAATGTGTGTATGTATATAATGTGTATGTATATAATATGTATGTATATAGTGTGTATGTATATAATGTGTATGTATATAATATGTATGTATATAATGTGTGTATGTATATAGTGTGTATGTATATAATGTGTATGTATATAATGTGTATGTATATAATGTGTATGTATATAATGTGTATGTATATAATGAGTGGTATGTATATAATATGTATGTATATAATGTGTATGTATATAATGTGTATGTATATAATGTGTGTAATAATGTGTATGTATATGAGTATGTATATAATGTGTATGTATATAATGTGTATGTATATAATGTTGTATGTATATAATGTGTATGTATATAGTGTGTATGTATATAATTGTATGTATATAATGTGTGTATGTATAATAATGTGTATGTATATAATGTGTATGTATATAATGTGTATGTATATAATGTGTATGTATATAATGTGTGTATATAATGTGTGTATGTATATAATATGTATGTATAATGTGTATGTATATAATGTGTATGTATATAATGTGTATGTATATAATGTGTATGTATATAATATGTATGTATATAATGTGTATGTATATAATGTGTATGTATATAATGTGTATGTATATAATGTGTATGTATATAATGTGTGTATGTATATAATGTGTATGTATATAATGTGTGTATGTATATAATGTGTATGTATATAATGTGTATGTATATAATGTGTATGTATATAATGTGTATGTATATAATGTGTGTATGTATATAATGTGTATGTATATAATGTGTATGTATATAATGTGTATGTATATAATATGTATGTATATAATGTGTATGTATATAATATGTATGTATATAATGTGTATGTATATAATATGTATGTATATAGTGTGTATGTATATAATATGCATATATATACACTCACCTAAAGAATTATTAGTGCCCCCATACTAATACGGTGTTGGACCCCCTTTGGCCTTCAGAACTGCCTTAATTCCACGTGGCATTGATTCCACAAGGTGCTGATAGCATTCTTTAGAAATGTTGGCCCATATTGATAGGATAGCATCTTGCAGTTGATGGAGATTTGAGGGATGCACATCCAGGGCACGAAGCTCCCGTTCCACCACATCCCAAAGATGCTCTAT
Organism: Bufo bufo; assembly: GCF_905171765.1. NCBI lineage: Eukaryota > Metazoa > Chordata > Amphibia > Anura > Bufonidae > Bufo > Bufo bufo. Next base: position 1,077,624 of record NC_053396.1, on the reverse strand, counting down.
TGGGTTGAGATCTGGTGACTGTGGGGCCATTTTAGTCCAGTGAACTCATTGTCATCTTCAAGAAACCAATGTGAGATGATTGGAGCTTTGTGACATGGTGCATTATCCTGCTGGAAGTAGCCATCAGAGGATGGATACATGTTCTCATTCTGTTTACCCCAAATTCGGACTCTACCATTTGAATGTCTCAACAGAAATCGAGACTCATCAGACCAGGCAACATTTTTCCAGTCTTCAACAGTCCAATTTTGGTGAGCTCGTGCAAATTGTAGCCTCTTTTTCCTATTTGTAGTGGAGATGAGTGGTACCCGGTGGGGTCTTCTGCTGTTGTAGCCCATCCGCCTCAAGGTTGTGCGTGTTGTGGCTTCACAAATGCTTTGCTGCAGACCTCGGTTGTAACGAGTGGTTATTTCAGCCAACGTTGCTCTTCTATCAGCTTGAATCAGTCGGCCCATTCTCCTCTGACCTCCAGCATCCACAAGGCATTTTCGCCCACAGGACGGCCGCATACTGGATGTTTTTCCCTTTTCACACCAATCTTTGTAAACCCTAGAAATGGTTGTGCGTGAAAATCCCAGTAACTGAGCAGATTGTGAAATACTCAGACCGGCCCGCCTGGCACCAACAACCATGCCACGCTCAAAATGGCTTAAATCACCTTTCTTTCCCATTCTGACATTCAGTTTGGAGTTCAGGAGATTGTCTTGACCAGGAGCCCCCCCCTAAATGCATCGAAGCATCTGCCATGTGATTGGTTGACTAGAGAATTGCATTAATGAGAAATAGAACAGGTGTTCCTAATAATTCTTTAGGTGAGTGTATAATGTGAGCCGTGACCATAAAATGCAGTGTGAATATTTACATGATTAGTGAATGCATAAACTATGAAAATAATGATGATGATGAGGTGAGATGCAATGAAGTGATGAGAAAAAAAAATATATATTTTATTTGTGTTTTTAGTTTAATTTTTTTATATTTTTGTTTTGAATTAGATGTGTGTAGTGCCAAAATGGAAAATATATGAATAAATAACACAATAATGTGAAAAAAGGAAAGTGTGAAAAGAAAAAAGTGATGAAGTGAAGTGTGAACTGAAACAAAAAATAAATAAAATTTTTGTGTTTTTAGTTTATATATATTTTTTAATATTTTTGTTTGGAATTAGATGTGCATGGTGCCAAAATAAAATAAATATATGATAACCCTAATCTGCACTTTCTAACACCTCCCTAAAAATACTTTCTGCCCTTTACTGCATTTCTCCTGCCGTGTGGTCACCACCACGGTGTCTGCCAATCAGGTCTGTAATATATGTTTAACACAAATGTGATCCTATAACCATCTATAACCATGATGGATGTGTCATCAGCTTGATATTTATTATTGAACCACATATACTTCTATTGGTGTTCAAGTTTACAGAAAGTCAGGGCAGAGTCCACTGTTTGCTCAGGATGGGGCCGGGTGAGGCGGCCGTCCTTCCTCTTTCTAGCTTTTATCTGCTCCACTTCCACATCGATGGCAGAATCTATAACCTATCAGTAGTCCACAGATCACACCCTGCGTATAATGTCCGGTCACTGTCTGCCCCTCCCCCAGACCCCTCTGTCCTCTCCCCCAGACCCCTCTGTCCCCTCCCCCCAGACCCCTCTGTCCCCCTCCTCCAGATCCCTCTGTCCCCTCCTCCAGACCCCTCTGTCCCCTCCCCCCAGACCCATCTGTCCCCTCCCCCCAGACCCCTCTGTCCCCTCCTCCAGACCCCTCTGTCTTCTCCTCCAGATCCCTCTGTCCCCTCCTCCAGATCCCTCTGTCCCCTCCTCCAGACTCCTCCGTCCCTTCCTCCCAACCCCTCTGTCCCGTCCTCCAGACCCCTCTGTCCTCTCCCCCAGACCCATCTGTCCCCTCCTCCAGACCCCTCTGTCCTCTCCCCCAGACCCATCTGTCCCCTCCCCCCAGACCCCTCTGTCCCCTCCCCCCAGACCCCTCTGTCCTCTCCCCCAGACCCATCTGTCCCCTCCTCCAGACCCCTCTGTCCCCTCCTCCAGACCCATCTGTCCTCTCCCCCAGACCCATCTGTCCCCTCCCCCCAGACCCCTCTGTCCCCTCCTCCAGACCCCTCTGTCCTCTCCCCCAGACCCATCTGTCCCCTCCTCCAGACCCATCTGTCCCCTCCTCCAGACTCCTCCGTCCCCTCCCTCCAGAATTCTCTGTCCCCCTTCTCCAGATGCCTCTGTCCCCCTCCTCCCAACCCCTCTGTCCCGTCCTCCAGACCCCTCTGTCCTCTCCCCCAGACCCATCTGTCCCCTCCCCCCAGACCCCTCTGTCCTCTCCCCCAGACCCATCTGTCCTCTCCCCCAGACCCATCTGTCCTCTCCCCCAGACCCATCTGTCCCCTCCTCCAGACCCCTCTGTCCCCTCCCCCCAGACCCCTCTGTCCTCTCCCCCAGACCCATCTGTCCTCTCCCCCAGACCCATCTGTCCTCTCCCCCAGACCCATCTGTCCCCTCCCCCCAGACCCCTCTGTCCCCTCCTCCAGACCCCTCTGTCCTCTCCCCCAGACCCATCTGTCCCCTCCTCCAGACCCATCTGTCCCCTCCTCCAGACTCCTCCGTCCCCTCCCTCCAGAATTCTCTGTCCCCCTTCTCCAGATGCCTCTGTCCCCCTCCTCCCGACCCCTCTGTCCCCCTCCTCCTGACCCCTCTGTCCCCTCCCTCCAGACTTCTCTGTCCCCTTCTCCAGACCCCTCGGTCCTCTCCCCCAGACCCATCTGTCCTCTCCCCCAGACCCATCTGTCCTCTCCCCCAGACCCATCTGTCCCCTCCCCCCAGACCCCTCTGTCCCCTCCTCCAGACCCCTCTGTCCTCTCCCCCAGACCCATCTGTCCCCTCCTCCAGACCCATCTGTCCCCTCCTCCAGACTCCTCCGTCCCCTCCCTCCAGAATTCTCTGTCCCCCTTCTCCAGATGCCTCTGTCCCCCTCCTCCCGACCCCTCTGTCCCCCTCCTCCTGACCCCTCTGTCCCCTCCCTCCAGACTTCTCTGTCCCCTTCTCCAGACCCCTCGGTCCTCTCCCCCAGACTCCTCCGTCCCCTCCTCCAGACCCCTCTGTCCCCTCCTCCAGACCCCTCTGTCCCCTCCCCCCAAACCCCTCTGTCCTCTCCCCCAGACCCCTCTGTCCCCTCCCCCCAAACCCCTCTGTCCTCTCCCCCAGACCCCTCTGTCCCCTCCCCCCAGACCCATCTGTCCCCTCCCTCCAGACCCCTCTGTCCCCTCCTCCAGACCCCTCTGTCTTCTCCTCCAGATCCCTCTGTCCCCTCCTCCAGATCCCTCTGTCCCCTCCTCCAGACCCATCTGTCCCCTCCCCCCAGACCCATCTGTCCCCTCCCTCCAGACCCCTCTGTCCCCTCCTCCAGACCCCTCTGTCTTCTCCTCCAGATCCCTCTGTCCCCTCCTCCAGATCCCTCTGTCCCCTCCTCCAGACCCATCTGTCCCCTCCTCCCAATGCCTCCGTCCCTTCCTCCCAACCCCTCTGTCCCGTCCTCCAGACCCCTCTGTCCTCTCCCCCAGACCCATCTGTCCCCTCCTCCAGACCCCTCTGTCCTCTCCCCCAGACCCATCTGTCCCCTCCCCCCAGACCCCTCTGTCCCCTCCTCCAGACCCCTCTGTCCTCTCCCCCAGACCCATCTGTCCCCTCCTCCAGACCCATCTGTCCCCTCCTCCAGACTCCTCCGTCCCCTCCCTCCAGAATTCTCTGTCCCCCTTCTCCAGATGCCTCTGTCCCCTCCTCCAGAATTCTCTGTCCCCCTTCTCCAGATGCCTCTGTCCCCCTCCTCCCAACCCCTCTGTCCCGTCCTCCAGACCCCTCTGTCCTCTCCCCCAGACCCATCTGTCCCCTCCCCCCAGACCCCTCTGTCCCCTCCTCCAGACCCCTCTGTCCTCTCCCCCAGACCCATCTGTCCTCTCCCCCAGACCCATCTGTCCCCTCCCCCCAGACCCCTCTGTCCCCTCCTCCAGACCCCTCTGTCCTCTCCCCCAGACCCATCTGTCCCCTCCTCCCAACCCCTCTGTCCCCCTCCTCCTGACCCCTCTGTCCCCTCCCTCCAGACTTCTCTGTCCCCTTCTCCAGACCCCTCGGTCCTCTCCCCCAGACTCCTCCGTCCCCTCCTCCAGACCCCTCTGTCCCCTCCTCCAGACCCCTCTGTCCCCTCCCCCCAAACCCCTCTGTCCTCTCCCCCAGACCCCTCTGTCCCCTCCCCCCAAACCCCTCTGTCCTCTCCCCCAGACCCCTCTGTCCCCTCCCCCCAGACCCATCTGTCCCCTCCTCCAGACCCCTCTGTCTTCTCCTCCAGATCCCTCTGTCCCCTCCTCCAGATCCCTCTGTCCCCTCCTCCAGACTCCTCCGTCCCCTCCTCCCAATGCCTCTGTCCCGTCCTCCAGACCCCTCTGTCCTCTCCCCCAGACGCCTCTGTCCCCCTCCTCCAGACCCCTCTGTCCTCTCCCCCAGACTCCTCCGTCCCCTTCTCCAGACGCCTCTGTCCCCCTCCTCCTGACCCCTCTGTCCCCTCCCTCCAGACTTCTCTGTCCCCTTCTCCAGACACCTCTGTCGCCCTCTGCCCGACTCCTCTGTCCCCTCCCTCCAGACCTCTCTATCCCCTTCTCCAGACGCCTCTGTCCCCCTCCTCCTGACCCCTCTGTCCCCTCCCTCCAGACTTCTCTGTCCCCTTCTCCAGACACCTCTGTCGCCCTCTGCCCGACTCCTCTGTCCCCTCCCTCCAGACCTCTCTATCCCCTTCTCCAGACGCCTCTGTCCCTCTCCTCCAGACTCTTCTGTCCCCTCCTCCAGACGCCTCTGTCCCCCTTCTCATGGATCAGGAGTCCCCTGCCTGCGGCAGACCATGCGACTGCTATGGGGCCCAGGGCAAGAGAGGGCCCAGTTGGGATCATCTCCTCTTCTACTGGGGGTGAAAACTTGGTCAGGACTCTACCCTCTAAAGAACAACTTTTAGCAAACAAGACAATGGAAAAAATGGTCCAAGGGTCACTGAAAAGGGTTTAGGCAGAAACCCTTCTGTCCTTTGTGGGAAACCCGGTTTGATCCTTGCTAATGAGGCCCTTACTTCTCTATGTACACCACTGCCTGTGGCCCCCCCAGCTGCTGGCAGCTCGGCACCATATCCAGCTGTCATGTGCGTTTTCTCTTGTTTTAGGCAATGTGACTCATCTCCATCTGTCCATTCTGACCCCCAAATAAGGGGCCCCCTCTCTAGGAAGAGTACCCTGCTGTGAGTTATGAACCCATGTGGCCTTAATAATTATTAAGGCTAAAAATTGAAATGATCCTTATGAAATGCAATAGCTCAATCACCATTTTCAAGATCTGTGCTTTCTGTCAGCCAATGGGAATATTCAAGTTTGCATCCATAGGCTGAAATCCTGTCCTGCTCACACAGCTGATTGATTGTTACAGTGGATCAGTGTGACATTGCACCCTATAAATGTCATATAGAAACTCGCTCACATGCTTTGTAAACTGCATGCGTCTGCGCCATTTTTAGCTACGCCCCTGATAGAGATGTGTGAATATCATTCTACTCTGTTCCAAGAACTACGTAACCAGAGATGATTTCTATGTATCTGCTTAAAACTGCCTCCCTTCCCCCTTTGCTTCTTACTGTAAGTTTATTCTACACTCAAGGGGGAATCGAAGCTGCAAGAGGCCCCACACTTCTCCCACAGATGTGTCAAAAATGATGTATGGACTGTAGAAGAATGCTTAAGCCAATTACTTAGTTAGATGATACCTATGTATACTTATTGCCTATAAGAGCGCACCTCCTTGAGGTGTCACAAATGACATATGCAGTATTAATGTTAGGGAGACGCCATTACAAGATGGCGCTAGCACACAGATGTTTACATAAGTTCACATACCGAAGTTTGTAAGATAGTGCACACTGCGCAGATGCCAAGTTTTATCTCTATTCTTTTTAACTCCTTTTCCTTCTTAGCTAATGAAATAATGGCAAAGGCCTCAGAGGGGGGACGCCCCCCCTGAAGATGTATAAACCGCTTTACTCATTGTAATAAAGAGAGAGACTGTCTTTGACCTGGCTTTGTGTCAGCGTATGTCTCCGCCACGCGTGGATATTAACCCTTGGGGTACCTTGATTTGGAGCACCAGAGTGTATCTTAAATGCTTTTTAAAAGCATCTTCAACAGTTGGCGCCCAACGTGGGGCCTCAGATGAAGGGAGCATCGATAGCCGACACACAGGAGCTCCCGGGACTTTACGAACGGCATGAGAGGAGGGGACCCAGCCTCAAAGAAAGGTGGGAACCTTTTATCTCACTTGCCTTTCTGCTATTCAGTTCGTCACGCCCTGGTGGCTTAGTCTGCTGTACGATGGAACCCGCCCATGTGACTATAATATTCGGCTGAGATGTTAAAAGCCTGGGGGTCCATAGAACCATAGTCTGAATTGATAGATCACTCTGGTGTATATGTGTACATGTGATTGTCTGATGAGTGAATTGAACACTGACGGCTAGACCACAGGCAAAGGAAGGGGAAAGGAAGCTCCTGGTTTGAACAAGAGGGCGCTGTAGCGCCGAGGTGTGGGACAAAGTAAGGAACCTCCTGGTTTGGAAGAGGGCGCTGTAGCGCCGAGGTGTGGGACAAAGGAAATTCCGGCCGGCCTGATCAGGGGCGGACGATTATTCCGCCTGACTTGAGGTGTGGGGGAATCCCTGGCTATCTAGTCGGACGCGATTCATAGTCAGATCGAGCCAACCAGAAGGGAGGGAAATTCCGGTTTGCCTGATCAGGGGCGGAAGATTGTTCGGCCTGACCTGAGGTGGTGGGAGTCCCTGGCAGATCGAGCCTACCAGAGGGGAGGGTGAATCCTTTGTCTGCGGAGGAAAGGGTTAAATGTGCCTGCTCACTCCTTTGTTTTGAGTGTGTCAGTCTGAAACATTGCTGTTGAAATGGTCCAGTCCCAGTCTCATGAAGGAGGAGAATATACTGCCCCCCAGCTAGTAGCCATAGAGGAGGGAACAAAAACATGTGAAGGCTAAGTGAAGTTGATGAAGATTGCAGGATGTGATATTAATGGAGAACTAAATGTTGAAGTATGGGAATCTTAACCCTAGGAGTACTAGTACGGTGGCGCCCTGATTTAGGGAGGAAGCTCCAGGGAAGCTAGTCTGAGAAAGATTCAGAAGAACACATTGTGGTTGGATAGAGGATCATGGATGTCAATAAGTGGTTGATATATGGATAAAAGTAGCTTGTGATAAAGGTTTCGCAGCCCCCCATTGAAAAGTGCCCTCCCCAACAGAGACCTAAGGGGTGGATCTGTAGTGTCTGCGGACAACAAAATCCCGAAGTCTCAGGAAAGCTGAATCCTTGAGAGATAATAGTCAGGGAAGGGGGGCTGATGGCTGTGGTGGGCTAATTTCATCCCCCAGCTTTAACAGAAAAACATAAAAGTTTGCTAGGCAAACATTCCTCAGATAAGGAGTAAGACAACAGAGTTAAGTAAGTGATGTGATATGTGTAATAACCTTTTACAAGACGAAGAAAGGTGAAGATTGCTTAATAATTTTCTTTCTTCTTTCCCAAGCAGCTAACCGTAATGTGGGAATCCAGCCTTTAACAAAAATTATTATATATGTGCAACACCAATTAAGACCACGTGGCATATAAAATGATTTGGGTTTAACAAAATTATTGTATGATTATAACTTGTATGCTGTCTTGTTATAAGATTTTGATTAATCACAGATTGAAGACCAGAAGGCGTTGGAAAAAACAGCAGAACAACAGAGATCATCATCAATTCTGGGTGTGGTGTATCTATCTGTTTCCAGGAAAGCTGTGTTTGTTTGTGCTGCAAGTTAGGGTTTTACAATTAAACAAAGAAAACTGTGTGGCTGGTATGACTGGCATAAATCATTCTGTGGAATGTGAATAAGTGTGGCTTTAAGTCGTAGTAGTCTTGAATATGTGTGAAGTGAAGACTGATGGATGCTTAGCAGAGCTGTGTGTGCAGTCTGTACTGCAGGAATAAGGGTATGGTTATAAGGGGGTGGTTATAACCCTAACCCTAATAAATGATGCTGCAACAAGACATGAACAAATGAAAATGTGAATGTGTATGGAATACGATATTTTTTTTTATATAATATGCGCATTGGGGATTTTTATTTTATTTTTCTTGGAAGATTTGGGGTTTTTATTGGTGCCAAAAGTGTTGATTGAGCTCTACATTTTTTAATTGAAGTCAATGAAATGTTTCTTATAGGCCTTCATGTGTTCATGTCTGTATTGTCAGATCTGTTAGTTTTGATGTTGGTAGTTATGTGTTATATGTTAAATGTTGTGCCAACATCAGAGATCTGTCCTCATGAACAGTTGAGACGATACTGACGGACAGAGGGAGGATCACACCGTCCGACTGGAAGGGGTGGACTTAGATGACTTAGAGGAGGACAGGGTGGACGTCACAGACAACGACAGCCCTTGTGCCCATCCCCTAGTTACAAGACACCCCCATGAAAGATGAGAAGTCCTGTGTTTTAGTCTATTAAATTCCACATTAGGAAAAGCTGGGTATTTCTGTAAACCAAAATGCAGAGTAACATCAAACAGCATTGGTGGTTCAGTGTTGCCAACCCCAGGTAGTGTTCCTCAGGCATTGCCCCAGCCGTGATGCCAAACGCCTCATTAAAGTGAGGAAAGAAGTAAGTTGGCCACCCTATAGTGAATTGCGGCCCACGGCTTTTCGTTTGCAGTTCAAGGCATTTCTTTCATGTCACATCAAACAGAATTCATGATCCAGTAATTTCTCAGAAGCGCAATTGATTACAGGTCTCAGATTACGTGAGCGGACGTTTCGGCCTGCCAAGGCCTTCCTCAGCGGTCTATTATCTATGGCAAAATAATATAGATGCTATCAGGCACTGGATATATCCACAAATTAAAAATGAAATAAATAAAAGGGAAACAAGTGCATAATCAAATAGGTCGACAGAGTAAACATACAAACAGGTATCCTGCGCTCACAAATACATTACAGAATAGATATAGGGGAGGAGATGTGGTAGGCAGACTTATTTCATTATGCACTTGTTTCCCTTTTATATATTCTGTAATGTATTCGATTTGTGAGCGCAGGATGCCACATATACTCCTTCCTGTTCCATACTTGTTTATATGTTTACTCTATCGACTGTGGTAATGTGAACAGTGCTGGAAGGCGGTTGTCCCACTTCAGGTCCCTCAGATGGGTGAGACAGATACAATCCAGACAGTGGCAGTGGTTTCAGGAAAGCATAGTTTGCTGAGACATTTCTGTATACATTTTCTGGGCTGGATTTCACTTGGACTGGTGGCTAGGCTTGGTAGAGGGAGTTGCCAGTCCACACCCTTCCAGTACGGGTTTTCCTTTCTACCTGAGGTGATGGCAGGTGAGGCCTGGCATAAAGCGCCTCAGAGGAGGTCAGTCTGGGGAGAGATACAGAGACCCAGAGCAGAGGCTCTGTGCGTGGTCTCGCCAGGCTGAGAGACCCCGGGGCACTGTGACAGCCTGAAGTTTGGGGAACGCCGTGACGCCGGGATTCAAGGGTCACAAGGCCGGAGTCGGGAGGACTGTTGGGCCACACTTGCCCATACAGGTACGGGACTGATTACAGCCGGAGCGGCTGGGGAACTACGGGCTGAGAAAAAGCCGCATATGGGTTCCATGTGCGAACAGGGTTCTGTAGCTGAGTCAGGGCCACGTTTACAGGTGTAGTGAGAGCCCCGCCGTGCAGGTATTTGTTTTGTTTTGATGTATGTGGGAACCTCACCCCCCCAGTGATTATTAACTGGACTGTTCAGTGTATGAAAAATGTCCCAATAAATGCAATGTTTGGCCCCGAAAGCTGCGGTGGACGACGATTCTTGTGAGAATGACCCCCCAAGTACAGCGATCCCTTACACGACCTATTTGATTATGCACTTGTTTCCCTTTTATTTATTTCATTTTTTATTTGTGGATATATCCAGTGCCTGATAGCATCTATATTATTTTGCCATAGATAATAGACCGCTGAGGAAGGCCTTGGCAGGCCGAAACGTCCGCTCACGTAATCTGAGACCTGTAATCAATTGCGCTTCTGAGAAATTACTGGATCATGAATTCTGTTTGATGCGACATGAAAGAAAAGCCTTGAACTGCAAACGAAAAGCCGTGGGCCGCAATTTTCTATTAATTTGCTACGACTGACAAGTCCTTGCTGGCACTGGCAATTACGGTGTGCGGTGCTCTACCACGATAACATTGCCAAGCTATAGTAGTCCTGGGAGATGGACCTACAGAGTCTGCGGGACCCAGAACCCAGATAAGAGAGAGTTGTGCTGTGCTCCTCGTCCACACCACACCAGAGGATCGAATCCTGTGTTGACCAGGCCCGGACCAGGCCCGGATGACACAAAGACAGGTGAGGGGGAAAAGTTAGACCAAGATCAGGAAACAAGGCAATCCAGTATCGGCTGTGCTTTTAAACATTTTAGCCCCAATGATGTCCCTCACTCTGGGTGATACAGAAGTAGTCCCGTTTTTTATTGATACTCGAGCAGCCAAGACACCAGTCTTTGGGTAGAAGTGGATGGGAAAGTGGTGCACTCCCTCTTAACGGAACCCATCCCTATTAGATCTGCCCTAAACCAAGAAGTGATAACGCCCCTTGTTGCCTCCTGCTTGCAGAAGTACAGGCCGGCATCTCCTATCAGGAGGACGGCACTGTGAAGCTTACAGGTGCCCTCGAGGACCAGGAACTTTGTTGGCCATCAGTCCATGTTTGTGTCAGTACTCCCAGAAGATGAGACGGGAGCCCTGCTTGCGGGAATGTCGGGACATCTGTGGGCTCCTGGATCCACAGTCCCTCCTGTGGAAGTGGAGATGAAAACTGATGCTCCACTTCCCAGGAAGTATCTCTTGAGTATGGCACAGTCAGAGGCCATATCTCTAACAGTCCGAGACTTTTGGGGGAAAAAAGGGAGTTTATATCCCCTTCTAACACCTTTTGTACCCTGTGAAAAAGAAAAATGAGAAGAGTAGACCCCCTCCACTGTGATTGATTTGACGTTCTCTTTTCAGCACCACTTCATCCAGACAGTAGGTAGTTGGTTGCCTTCACACACGAGGGTAAAGAGGACACCTGGGGGGTGCTGCCGCAGGGGGCCCAGAACTCGCCCAGTAGGTGTACTGCGGCCATGTCACTCCTGCCCCTTTTTTAGCTGATCATGGCTGCAAGTGAAGAAAAGTTGCATTACTGCTGCCTTCCTGGGGTGAAACATCTGACCCCTGAACGTAAGAAGGCTGTGGAGGACATCCCTTTGCCCAGAAACATGAATGCACTGAGGACATGTTTGAGCCCTGTTTCTTATCGCAGACCTTTTTACGCAAGTTTGATGCAGCCTTTTTATGATTGTTTGTCCTTTAGTATCTTCCACCCCACAGATGAGGTGGTAGATGCCTTTTATGCCCAAACCTGGCAATTCTGTGCCCCCCCCCCCCCCCCCCCCGCACTGGGCCTATCAGATTATCACATTTAGATTGTATTGTACAGAAGTGAATGGCCATGCCCCAGCTGTCCTCACCCAACTGCATGGCCAGCAACAACGCCCTGTGGCACATTACTCAGCCAGACTTGGCCCCGTGGCCAGAGGGGCCCCTTCCTGCATCAGAGCTGTAGTCGTTGTACAAGCCGTGTGTGATGAAAGCTCTGGGATAGTCCTGAACCACAAAGTGACTGTGATATTACTTCTATCCTCATGAAAGTACAACCCAAAATCTTTTTGTTGCCCGCTATTTGAGAAAGCAGTGTTCCTTTTTGTCGCCTGACAATGTTATTGTCCAAAAGGTGAAATACTTGGACTCCAGACACCCTGTTACCTCTGGAACGAGGGGGGAGGGAAGAGTTAGGGCACTTAACCTTCCAGATCCAGAGGACGAGGCTCACGACTGTTTGCAGATGTCACAAGAGACAGCGGGATGTGGTGAACCAGCCATTAGGTAATCCAGATCATGGGCTCTTTGTGGATGAAACGAGGTATGGCCAGGACGGCAGGTACTACACAGGTTGGGCAGTGGTGACTGAACACTGTACAAAAGCATAGTCCTCACCACGTCTGCTCAAGAAGCTGAGCTAAAGACTCTGGAGATGGCCTGCAGATATGCAGAGGGAAAAACAGCAACAACATTTACACGGATTCCAGGTGTGCCTTTTGGGATGGCCAATGACTATGGGCCCATATGGAAAGCCAGAGACTTCCTGACCGCTTCAGGTAAACCCATGGGGAAGCAGTGAGGTCTCTGATGGAAGCCCTCGTGTCGCTAACTTGAGTGGCGGTGATAACAACAAAGGTCACTGTAAAACAGACTCAGAGGAGGCAGAGGGAAAAGCCACGGCAGATCAGACGGCAAAAATGGCTGCCAAATTGCCTAGGCAGACCCCTGCCTTTGTGGCCACGGCTCAGGTCCCTGAAATAACTCCTCCTGTGTCGCTGGAAGTTCTTAAGACCTTACAGAACCAGGCGGGGAAGGAGGAAAGGGACCGGTGGATGGAAAAGGGGGACTGCGAATGAGGAGGGCCTAATACAGTTCCAAGGGAAGCTCTGCCCTTCCAGGTCCCTCTACCTCACGATGGCACAGGCAGCCCATGGGGTGACGCACCAGTCAGAAGACTGCTATTCAGTACATAGCGCATGGTGCGCCCCAGGGTTCAGCACTGTAGCAGTCAGATATACCAAGGATGTATGATTTGTGCCCAGAACAACGTGGGCGAGGTGGTCAAGGTAACCCAGAAACACACGTCTTGCCCTTTGTATCTGTTTCAAAGCTTCCAGACTACCTTCAACTACCCAAGGTGGGCATGTATGAGTATGTATTGATGTGTGATGACTTGTTTTCAGGATGGCCAGAAGCATACCCAAAGAAGATCATGGCCGAAGTTGTGTGCAGGTATGGGGTACCTGAGACCATTGAAAGTGACAGAGGTGTTCACTTCACAGGTGAAGTGATGCAGAAGATGATGAAGGTTTTGGGTGTAGGACAGGCCTTACATGCTTCGTACCATCCACAAAGCAGCGGTAGGGTAAGGAGCACTGAATGCTATGAACAGAGTACCTGCTGGTAGCCCTCTTTTCAGTAAGGTATACCCCTAATGGTAAGACATGCCTTAATCCCTATAAGTGTCACAGATGAGGTATAGGAAGAAACACCACACTAACAACCAGGGGGGAAAAGGAAAGCCACTAGGCCTCAACGCTAGGGAAAGAAAAAGGTCACTCCTAGAGAACCCTACTCCTGGCCCTGACTCCTAACCATATGGGCACCCCTAGATGGTAGGAATGCCCATACCCTGGAGACCCCAAAGAGCCCTATGGATAATGTCAGGGCTGAGACAACCCATTCCTTCCCAGATGAAGAAACAAGCGTCTCCCTGAGGCCTAGTAACAACTAGAGATGGCCTTGCGGTTCGCCCAGCGGTCGTTTCGCGGTGAACTTTGCGTGTTCGCAATTCGCCGACCATGCGAACATATGGCAATATTCGCGCCCGCCATATTCTTTTACATTGTGAAGAACTTTGACCCATTATACATCCATCAGGTGGTACAGGACAGCCAATTGAGACGTTCCAGCACATGGACACACCCCCTACCTTATAAATAAACCCGATCTGGCCGACATTTTACATTCAGTGTTTTGCCAGTGTAGGGAGAGGTTGCCGTGTGGAGCAGGACAGGAGGTTAGGGACACCAAACGCTGGCTAATAGGGCCACAAGAGTCCTATTAAGGACTGGTACAGGTGTGCTATCGATAGGTGTGATACACAGAGGGGTGTGATATACTTATATACAGTTGCAAGAAAAAGTATGTGAACCCTTTGGAATGATATGGATTTCTGCACAAATTGGTCATAAAATGTGATCTGATCTTCATCTAAGTCACAACAATAGACAATCACAGTCGGCTTAACCTAATAACACACAAAGAGTTAAATGTTACCATGTTTTTATTGAACACACCATGTAAACACTCACAGTGCAGGTGGAGAAAGTATGTGAACCCCTAGACTAATGACATCTCCAAGAGCTAATTGGAGTGAGGTGTCAGCCAACTGGAGTCCAATCAATGAGATGAGATTGGAGGTGTTGGTTACAGCTGCCCTATAAAAAACACACACCAGTTCTGGGTTTGCTTTTCACAAGAAGCATTGCCTGATGTGAATGATGCCTCGCACAAAAGAGCTCTCAGAAGACCTACGATTAAGAATTGTTGACTTGCATAAAGCTGGAAAGGGTTATAAAAGTATCTCCAAAAGCCTTGCTGTTCATCAGTCCACGGTAAGACAAATTGTCTATAAATGGAGGACGTTCAGCACTGCTGCTACTCTCCGTAGGAGTGGCCGTCCTGTAAAGATGACTGCAAGAGCGCAGACTGCTCAATGGGGTGAAGAAGAATCCTAGAGTGTCAGCTAAAGACTTACAGAAGTCTCTGGCATATGCTAACATCCCTGTTAGCGAATCTACGATACGTAAAACACTAAACAAGAATGGATTTCATGGGAGGACACCACAGAGGAAACCACTGCTCTCCAAAAAAAACATTGCTGCACGTTTACAGTTTGCACAAGAAGCACCTGGATGTTCCACAGCAGTACTGGCGAAATATTCCGTGGACAGATGAAACCAAAGTGGAGTTGTTTGGAAGAAACACACAAAACTATGTGTGGAGAAAAAGAGGCGCAGCACACCAACATCAAAACCTCATCCCAACTGTAAAGTATGGTGGAGGGGGCATCATGGTTTGGGGCTGCTTTGCTGCGTCAGGGCCTGGACGGATTGCTATCATCGAAGGAAAAATGAATTCCAAATTTTATCAAGACATTTTGCAGGAGAACTTAAGGCCATAAAGCCTGACTCCCCACAGACTACCCCAGCAGAAGAGCTGGCATCTGGGCAGAGCGCAGTCGGCCTCTGCCCTCCCCTATCCTCTTATCCAGAGCCTGACTCCCCACAGGCTACCCCAGCGGAAGAGCTGGCATCTGGGCAGAGCGCAGTCGGCCTCTGCCCTCCCCTATCCTCTTCTCCAGAGCCTGACATCCCACAGGCTACCCCAGCAGAAGAGCTGGCATCTGGGCAGAGCGCAGTCGGCCTCTGCCCTCCCCTATCCTCTTCTCCAGAGGCTGACTCCCCACAGACTACCCCAGCAGAAGAGCTGGCATCTGGGCAGAGCGCAGTCGGCCTCTGCCCTCCCCTATCCTCTTATCCAGAGCCTGACTCCCCACAGGCTACCCCAGCGGAAGAGCTGGCATCTGGGCAGAGCACAGTCAGCCTCTGCCCTCCCCTATCCTCTTATCCAGAGCCTGACTCCCCACAGGCTACCCCAGCGGAAGAGCTGGCATCTGGGCAGAGCGCAGTCGGCCTCTGCCCTCCTCTATCCTCTTCTCCAGAGCCAGACTCCCCACAGACTACCCCAGCAGAAGAGCTGGCACCTGGGCAGAGCGCAGTCGGCCTCTGGCCTCCCCTATCCTCTTATCCAGAGCCTGACTCCCCACAGGCTACCCCAGCAGAAGAGCTGGCACCTGGGCAGAGCGCAGTCGGCCTCTGCCCTCCCCTATCCTCTTCTCCAGAGCCTGACTCCCCACAGGCTACCCCAGCGGAAGAGCTGGCATCTGGGCAGAGCGCAGTCAGCCTCTGCCCTCCCCTATCCTCTTCTCCAGAGCCTGACTTCCCACAGGCTACCCCAGCAGAAGAGCTGGCATCTGGGCAGAGCGCAGTCGGCCTCTGCCCTCCCCTATCCTCTTCTCCAGAGCCTGACTCCCCACAGGCTACCCCAGCGGAAGAGCTGGCATCTGGGCAGAGCGCAGTCAGCCTCTGCCCTCCTCTATCCTCTTCTCCAGAGGCTGACTCCCCACAGGCTACCCCAGCGGAAGAGCTGGCATCTGGGCAGAGCACAGTCGGCCTCTGCCCTCCCCTATCCTCTTATCCAGAGCCTGACTCCCCACAGACTACCCCAGCAGAAGAGCTGGCATCTGGGCAGAGCGCAGTCGGCCTCTGCCCTCCCCTATCCTCTTATCCAGAGCCTGACTCCCCACAGACTACCCCAGCGGCAGAGCTGGCATCTGGGCAGAGCGCAGTCGGCCTCTGCCCTCCCCTATCCTCTTATCCAGAGCCTGACTCCCCACAGGCTACCCCAGCGGCAGAGCTGGCATCTGGGCAGAGCGCAGTCGGCCTCTGCCCTCCCCTATCCTCTTATCCAGAGCCTGACATCCCACAGGCTACCCCAGCGGCAGAGCTGGCATCTGGGCAGAGCGTAGTCGGCCTCTGCCCTCCTCTATCCTCTTCTCCAGAGCCTGACTCCCCACAGACTACCCGAGCAGAAGAGCTGGCATCTGGGCAGAGCGCAGTCAGCCTCTGCCCTCCACTATCCTCTTCTCCAGAGCCTGACTCCCCACAGACTACCCCAGCAGAAGAGCTGGCATCTGGGCAGAGCGCAGTCAGCCTCTGCCCTCCACTATCCTCTTCTCCAGAGCCTGACTCCCACAGGCTACCCCAGCGGAAGAGCTGGCATCTGGGCAGAGAGCAGTCTGCCTCTGCCCTCCCCTATCCTCTTCTCCAGAGCCTGACTCCACACAGGCTACCCCAGCGGAAGAGCTGGCATCTGGGCAGAGCGCAGTCAGCCTCTGCCCTCCCCTATCCTCTTCTCCAGAGCCTGACTCCCACAGGCTACCCCAGCAGAAGAGCTGGCATCTGGGCAGAGAGCAGTCGGCCTCTGCCCTCCTCTATCCTCTTCTCCAGAGCCGGACTTCCCACAGGCTACCCCAGCGGAAGAGCTGGCATCTGGGCAGTGAGCAGTCGGCCTCTGCCCTCCCCTATCCTCTTCTCCAGAGCCTGACTCCACACAGGCTACCCCAGCGGAAGAGCTGGCATCTGGGCAGAGCGCAGTCAGCCTCTGCCCTCCACTATCCTCTTCTCCAGAGCCTGACTCCCCACAGACTACCCCAGCAGAAGAGCTGGCATCTGGGCAGAGCGCAGTCGGCCTCTGCCCTCCCCTATCCTCTTATCCAGAGCCTGACTCCCCACAGGCTACCCCAGCGGAAGAGCTGGCATCTGGGCAGAGCGCAGTCAGCCTCTGCCCTCCCCTATCCTTTTCTCCAGAGCCTGACTTCCCACAGGCTACCCCAGCAGAAGAGCTGGCATCTGGGCAGAGCGCAGTCGGCCTCTGCCCTCCTCTATCCTCTTGTCCAGAGCCTGACTTCCCACAGACTACCCCAGCGGAAGAGCTGGCATCTGGGCAGAGCGCAGTCGGCCTCTGCCCTCCCCTATCCTCTTCTCCAGAGCCTGACTCCCCACAGACTACCCCAGCAGAAGAGCTGGCATCTGGGCAGAGCGCAGTCGGCCTCTGCCCTCCCCTATCCTCTTATCCAGAGCCTGACTCCCCACAGGCTACCCCAGCGGCAGAGCTGGCATCTGGGCAGAGCGCAGTCAGCCTCTGCCCTCCCCTATCCTCTTCTCCAGAGCCTGACTTCCCACAGACTACCCCAGCAGAAGAGCTGGCATCTGGGCAGAGCGCAGTCGGCCTCTGCCCTCCCCTATCCTCTTCTCCAGAGCCTGACTCCCCACTGGCTACCCCAGCAGAAGAGCTGGCATCTGGGCAGTGAGCAGTCGGCCTCTGCCCTCCTCTATCCTCTTCTCCAGAGCCTGACTTCCCACAGACTTCCCCAGCAGAAGAGCTGGCATCTGGGCAGAGCGCAGTCGGCCTCTGCCCTCCCCTATCCTCTTCTCCAGAGCCGGACATCCCACAGGCTACCCCAGCAGAAGAGCTGGCATCTGGGCAGAGCGCAGTCGGCCTCTGCCCTCCCCTATCCTCTTCTCCAGAGCCTGACTCCCCACAGGCTACCCCAGCAGAAGCGCTGGCATCTGGGCAGAGCGCAGTCAGCCTCTGCCCTCCCCTATCCTCTTCTCCAGAGCCTGACTTCCCACAGGCTACCCCAGCAGAAGAGCTGGCATCTGGGCAGAGCGCAGTCAGCCTCTGCCCTCCCCTATCCTCTTCTCCAGAGCCGGACATCCCACAGACTACCCCAGCAGAAGAGCTGGCAT
The DNA here is from genome assembly GCF_905171765.1 of Bufo bufo. Taxonomy (NCBI): domain Eukaryota; kingdom Metazoa; phylum Chordata; class Amphibia; order Anura; family Bufonidae; genus Bufo; species Bufo bufo. The sequence continues at coordinate 1,059,473 of NC_053396.1, read as the reverse complement.
CTGGGCAGAGCGCAGTCAGCCTCTGCCCTCCCCTATCCTCTTCTCCAGAGCCTGACTCCCCACAGGCTACCCCAGCAGAAGAGCTGGCATCTGGGCAGAGCGCAGTCAGCCTCTGCCCTCCACTATCCTCTTCTCCAGAGCCGGACTTCCCACAGACTTCGCCAGCAGAAGAGCTGGCATCTGGGCAGAGCGCAGTCAGCCTCTGCCCTCCACTATCCTCTTCTCCAGAGCCTGACTCCCCACTGGCTACCCCCGCGGAAGAGCTGGCATCTGGGCAGAGCGCAGTCGGCCTCTGCCCTCCACTATCCTCTTCTCCAGAGGCTGACTCCCCACAGACTACCCCAGCAGAAGAGCTGGCATCTGGGCAGAGCGCAGTCAGCCTCTGCCCTCCACTATCCTCTTCTCCAGAGCCGGACTTCCCACAGGCTACCCCAGCGGAAGAGCTGGCATCTGGGCAGAGCGCAGTCGGCCTCTGCCCTCCACTATCCTCTTCTCCAGAGCCTGACTCCACACAGACTACCCCAGCAGAAGAGCTGGCATCTGGGCAGAGCGCAGTCGGCCTCTGCCCTCCTCTATCCTCTTCTCCAGAGCCGGACATCCCACAGGCTACCCCAGCAGAAGAGCTGGCATCTGGGCAGAGCGCAGTCGGCCTCTGCCCTCCTCTATCCTCTTCTCCAGAGCCGGACTTTCCACAGGCTACCCCAGCAGAAGAGCTGGCATCTGGGCAGAGCGCAGTCTGCCTCTGCCCTCCTCTATCCTCTTCTCCAGAGCCGGACATCCCACAGGCTACCCCAGCAGAAGAGCTGGCATCTGGGCAGAGCGCAGTCGGCCTCTGCCCTCCTCTATCCTCTTCTCCAGAGCCGGACTTCCCACAGGCTACCCCAGCAGAAGAGCTGGCATCTGGGCAGAGCGCAGTCAGCCTCTGCCCTCCACTATCCTCTTCTCCAGAGCCTGACTCCCCACAGGCTACCCCAGCGGAAGAGCTGGCATCTGGGCAGAGCGCAGTCAGCCTCTGCCCTCCCCTATCCTTTTCTCCAGAGCCTGACTTCCCACAGGCTACCCCAGCAGAAGAGCTGGCATCTGGGCAGAGCGCAGTCGGCCTCTGCCCTCCTCTATCCTCTTGTCCAGAGCCTGACTTCCCACAGACTACCCCAGCGGAAGAGCTGGCATCTGGGCAGAGCGCAGTCGGCCTCTGCCCTCCCCTATCCTCTTCTCCAGAGCCTGACTCCCCACAGACTACCCCAGCAGAAGAGCTGGCATCTGGGCAGAGCGCAGTCGGCCTCTGCCCTCCCCTATCCTCTTATCCAGAGCCTGACTCCCCACAGGCTACCCCAGCGGCAGAGCTGGCATCTGGGCAGAGCGCAGTCAGCCTCTGCCCTCCCCTATCCTCTTCTCCAGAGCCTGACTTCCCACAGACTACCCCAGCAGAAGAGCTGGCATCTGGGCAGAGCGCAGTCGGCCTCTGCCCTCCCCTATCCTCTTCTCCAGAGCCTGACTCCCCACTGGCTACCCCAGCAGAAGAGCTGGCATCTGGGCAGTGAGCAGTCGGCCTCTGCCCTCCTCTATCCTCTTCTCCAGAGCCTGACTTCCCACAGACTTCCCCAGCAGAAGAGCTGGCATCTGGGCAGAGCGCAGTCGGCCTCTGCCCTCCCCTATCCTCTTCTCCAGAGCCGGACATCCCACAGGCTACCCCAGCAGAAGAGCTGGCATCTGGGCAGAGCGCAGTCGGCCTCTGCCCTCCCCTATCCTCTTCTCCAGAGCCTGACTCCCCACAGGCTACCCCAGCAGAAGCGCTGGCATCTGGGCAGAGCGCAGTCAGCCTCTGCCCTCCCCTATCCTCTTCTCCAGAGCCGGACATCCCACAGACTACCCCAGCAGAAGAGCTGGCATCTGGGCAGAGCGCAGTCAGCCTCTGCCCTCCCCTATCCTCTTCTCCAGAGCCTGACTCCACACAGACTACCCCAGCAGAAGAGCTGGCATCTGGGCAGAGCGCAGTCAGCCTCTGCCCTCCCCTATCCTCTTCTCCAGAGCCGGACTTCCCACAGACTTCCCCAGCAGAAGAGCTGGCATCTGGGCAGAGCGCAGTCAGCCTCTGCCCTCCACTATCCTCTTCTCCAGAGCCTGACTCCCCACTGGCTACCCCCGCGGAAGAGCTGGCATCTGGGCAGAGCGCAGTCGGCCTCTGCCCTCCACTATCCTCTTCTCCAGAGGCTGACTCCCCACAGACTACCCCAGCAGAAGAGCTGGCATCTGGGCAGAGCGCAGTCAGCCTCTGCCCTCCACTATCCTCTTCTCCAGAGCCGGACTTCCCACAGGCTACCCCAGCGGAAGAGCTGGCATCTGGGCAGAGCGCAGTCGGCCTCTGCCCTCCACTATCCTCTTCTCCAGAGCCTGACTCCACACAGACTACCCCAGCAGAAGAGCTGGCATCTGGGCAGAGCGCAGTCGGCCTCTGCCCTCCTCTATCCTCTTCTCCAGAGCCGGACATCCCACAGGCTACCCCAGCAGAAGAGCTGGCATCTGGGCAGAGCGCAGTCGGCCTCTGCCCTCCTCTATCCTCTTCTCCAGAGCCGGACTTTCCACAGGCTACCCCAGCAGAAGAGCTGGCATCTGGGCAGAGCGCAGTCGGCCTCTGCCCTCCCCTATCCTCTTATCCAGAGCCTGACTCCCCACAGGCTACCCCAGCAGAAGAGCTGGCATCTGGGCAGAGCGCAGTCTGCCTCTGGCCTCCCCTATCCTCTTCTCCAGAGCCTGACTCCCCACAGACTACCCCAGCAGAAGAGCTGGCATCTGGGCAGAGCGCAGTCAGCCTCTGCCCTCCTCTATCCTCTTCTCCAGAGCCGGACATCCCACAGGCTACCCCAGCAGAAGAGCTGGCATCTGGGCAGAGCGCAGTCGGCCTCTGCCCTCCACTATCCTCTTCTCCAGAGCTGGACTCCCCACTGGTAAATGTGACTTCCCTGGAATTCGGGAACCCCTGCTCGGATCTGGGTGATTTTTGGATATGTTATTCGCCCAGATCAGAGATATCCATAGATGTATAAATTATGGGGTTTTGAGGTGTTTCTGTGTTTTGGGGAAAATGTGTGTTTTCTGCCTGTGAGTGATTAAGTTAATTGTGTTTGTTAATTGTATCACAGGCGGGGGGGGGGGGGGGGGGTTGTGTACAATTGCTGGGAGCGTTTCAATACTGTAAATGCAAGTGATTGGCTAATGTATAAACCGTCTCAGTCTTCCACAAGGTCCCCAGGGGCAGTGTCCCTTGCTGGAAGACCTGTAGAAAGGGCTGACATGTAGCCCCATTAAAGAGTTCCAGTTTTACCCTCAGCATAGAGCCTCGTCTCATGTGTGGGGATTGCTATACGCTGTATACTCCCGGCTATAATCACTCAGCTCTTTTAAGAGCTGTTCCTGCATCGCTCTCTGAAGGATGAGAGGTTCACCCACTGGAGCCTTGTTGTAGGTCCAGGGTGGGTAGGAGGCGGCGAGACCCCAACCAAGCTGCGGCGGTTCGTGGGGTCTGCAGTGCTGACGGGGTCAAGTGGAGTGCTTGGAGTCCTCGGGAAGCACTAGGAGCATCCATCAACGGAGGTACCCGGTCGGGGTGCCAGGTGATCCGTTACAAAGTCAGAAGGGTGGGGTATGACTAAATAGGGTAGATAAGGGGGATCGAAGCTGCAAGAGGCCCCACACTTCTCCCACAGATGTGTCAAAAATGGTGCATGGACTGTAGAAGAATGATTAAGCCAATTACGTAGGGTCCATTCACACGTCCGCAAAATGGGTCTGCATCTGTTCCGCAATTTTGCGGAACAGGTGCGGACCCATTAATTTTCAATGGTGCCGGAATGTGCTGTCCGCATCCGCATTTGCGGATCCGCACTTCCGTTCCATAAAAAAATAGACCATGTCTGTGCCGGTCGGGTCAGCTCCCACCATCACGGGTCGCCCTCTTGCTGCCCGGATTGTAAGGCGAACTCCTCAGGCATGAAATCCTCCCACACATCAGCCGAGGCCTATGTCTGGGTAAACCATGAACTGAACTTTATTGACACACATCACGTTTATACAGCGCACGTAACTCCTCCCCCAGTATCCTGGGAGACAATGGAGTGACAACATAAGCCACGCCCCTCCCCATGTGTCTGTGGTAAGAGTCAGTGTTCATGATGGAGGGCTTCCTTCACAATGTCCTATTCTTGTCCTATGAGAGCCGGCGATGTGCGAATGGACCCTTAGTTAGATGATACCCATGTATACCTATTGCCTATAAGAGCGCAGGTGTCACATATGACGTAGGCAGTATTAATGTTAGGGAGACGCCATTACAAGATGGCGCACACTGCGCAGACGCCAAGTGTTATCTCTTTTCGTTTCAACTCCTTTTCCTTCTCAGCCAATGAAGTAATGGCCTAATCCTCCGAGGGGGACCCCCCCCCCCCCGGGCCGTGGCCTAATCCTCCGAGGGGAGCAACCCCCCCACCCCCGAGATGTATAAACCGCTTTACTCATTGTAATAGACTGGCTTTGTGTCAGCGTATGTCTCTGCCACGCGTGGATATTAACCCTTTAGGGTACCTTGATTTGGAGCACCACTTTTTAAAAGCATCTTCAACACCCCCAAGTAAGTGCAAAACCGGAGAGAGAAGGGCGCCTACAGTGATGTAAATATAGCGGATGAGTCTGCGCTATTTGTTTGCGCCCCTTTGGTCTGGTTTTACCATAGATATCGTATGGCGCTCTGGAAATAATCACATTATGGATTCCCCGGGGGTCCTGGCAGGTCCAGCATTCACACACAGCAGAAAATTCGATGAATGCGAATCCGATTGTTGCTCTTTGGCAGGAAGCACATGGATTTCTGCGACAAAGTCTGCCAGGTGTGAATGCTCCCTTAGCCGCTTTCACAGAGATTTTGGCCTTTTCCCCCAGATAATGGCTGGAGTTTTGGGGTCCCTGATGCCGAGCTGCAGTACCGCCTCCCTCCAGGCGGTGGCAGCAGAGCTCGGGCCGCTGATAAGCACAGGGTGGTGGCCGCTCCCCGCTCAGTCGTCCTGCAGAAGCTTCGCGGTCTCCGTGCAGAGAGGTCGCCGGTCAGGTAAGTGGCGCCCGGAGCACTGACCGCACGGCTGTCCCCGGAGCCTGCACTAACCTGACTGGGGGAGGCTCACCCCGGAGCCGCCGCTTCTTCTCCTAACTTTCTTCTAGCACTAAAACCTGCTCCATCAGCGCCGCATCCATATATAGTCACATCGTGCGCTGCCGACCGGATGGGGAGCAACGACCGCAGGGCAGCGACTGAGGGGAGCAACGTGACTGGGGGGTGGAGGTGGGGAGCAACGTGACTGGGGGGTGGAGGTGGGGAGCAACGTGACTGGGGGGTGGAGGTGGGGAGCAACGTGACTGGGGGGTGGAGGTGGGGAGCAACAACCGCAGGGCAGCGACTGAGGGGTGGAGGTGGGGAGCAACATGACTGGGGGGTGGAGGTGGGGAGCAACGTGACTGGGGGGTGGAGGTGGGGAGCAAGTGGGGAAAGGGGGTCCGGAGGTGGGGAGCAAGTGGGGAAAGGGGGTCCGGAGGTGGGGAGCAACGTGACTGGGGGGTGGAAGTGGGGAGCAAGTGGGGAAAGGGGGTCCGGAGGTGGGGAGCAAGTGGGGAAAGGGGGTCTGGAGGTGTGGGGAAAGGGGGGAGCAACGTGACTGGGGGGTGGAAGTGGGGAGCAACGACCGCAGGGCAGCGACTGAGGGGTGGAGGTGGGGAGCAACATGACTGGGGGGTGGAGGTGGGGAGCAAGTGGGGAAAGGGGGTCCGGAGGTGGGGAGCAAGTGGGGAAAGGGGGTCTGGAGGTGTGGGGAAAGGGGGGAGCAACGTGACTGGGGGGTGGAAGTGGGGAGCAACGACCGCAGGGGAGCGACTGAGGGGTGGAGGTGGGGAGCAACGTGACTGGGGGGTGGAGGTGGGGAGCAACGTGACTGGGGGGTGGAGGTGGGGAGCAACAACCGCAGGGCAGCGACTGAGGGGTGGAGGTGGGGAGCAACATGACTGGGGGGTGGAGGTGGGGAGCAACGTGACTGGGGGGTGGAGGTGGGGAGCAAGTGGGGAAAGGGGGTCCGGAGGTGGGGAGCAAGTGGGGAAAGGGGGTCCGGAGGTGGGGAGCAACGTGACTGGGGGGTGGAAGTGGGGAGCAAGTGGGGAAAGGGGGTCCGGAGGTGGGGAGCAAGTGGGGAAAGGGGGTCTGGAGGTGTGGGGAAAGGGGGGAGCAACGTGACTGGGGGGTGGAAGTGGGGAGCAACGACCGCAGGGCAGCGACTGAGGGGTGGAGGTGGGGAGCAACATGACTGGGGGGTGGAGGTGGGGAGCAACGTGACTGGGGGGTGGAGGTGGGGAGCAAGTGGGGAAAGGGGGTCCGGAGGTGGGGAGCAAGTGGGGAAAGGGGGTCCGGAGGTGGGGAGCAACGTGACTGGGGGGTGGAAGTGGGGAGCAAGTGGGGAAAGGGGGTCCGGAGGTGGGGAGCAACGTGACTGGGGGGTGGAAGTGGGGAAAGGGGGTCCGGAGGTGGGGAGCAACGTGACTGGGGGGTGGAAGTGGGGAGCAAGTGGGGAAAGGGGGTCCGGAGGTGGGGAGCAACGTGACTGGGGGGTGGAAGTGGGGAAAGGGGGTCCGGAGGTGGGGAGCAACGTGACTGGGGGGTGGAGGTGGGGAGCAAGTGGGGAAAGGGGGTCCGGAGGTGGGAAGCAACGTGACTGGGGGGTGGAAGTGGGGAGCAAGTGGGGAAAGGGGGTCCGGAGGTGGGGAGCAACGTGACTGGGGTCTGGAGGTGGGGAGCAAGTGGGGAAAGGGGGTCCGGAGGTGGGGAGCAAGTGGGGAAAGGGGGTCCGGAGGTGGGGAGCAACGTGACTGGGGGGTGGAAGTGGGGAGCAACGACCGCAGGGCAGCGACTGAGGGGTGGAGGTGGGGAGCAACATGACTGGGGGGTGGAGGTGGGGAGCAACATGACTGGGTGGTGGAGGTGGGGAGCAACATGACTGGGAGGTGGGGAGCAACGACCGCAGGGCAGCGACGTGACTGGGGGGAGGAGGTGGGGGAAGGGGGCGAGGAGCAGCTGGGTACAGGGGGGCAGCTGTCCTGGGTGGGGGTACATCTTTTGCCGCTGTGCGGAGGGCAGCAGTCCCCGGTCAGTGGTGCAAAGAGCTCCGATTGCTATCAGTGAATGGGAGCATCCCTATCCTTCCCTGGCCACTGAGGAGGGATTGTTACAATGTGTCGGTCTGCCCAGTCCTCACTCCAGACGGCTAGCTGCACTGATACATTGTAACTAACGGTCTGTTCCAGGCTTTCACTCACTGAGGAGACTGGATACATTGTAACAAATCCTCAGCTAGTTTTTGGTTTGGTTTCATCCCCCGGATGTAAAGAAGAATGTTTCCAGTGACTGACAGCAAGCAGAGATCCTGTTACTCATGTCTGACCTCAGCTGGGGGCTGCTGTAGTCACTGAATGCTGAGGGTTGTAGTTCTAATTGACTGATCTCTCCTGGAGGGGATGAAGATGAGGCCCCTGATGCGGTTCAGCAGAGCATCCCGCTGCGCCGCGTGGACTGGTCACATGACCATTCTTTGTTGTGGGTGCGGCTGCCGGGGATGCGTGTGATTACTCGGGGTTGGTTCTGCTGTCGGCTGTGCTGCGGTTGGACGCCGTCTCCAAGAACTGTCTGCGCTCTTTTCTTATATTTTCTTGCATGTTCCTCTCGTGGCCTCCATTCTGCTGTAGTGAAGGCCCCGCGCAGCAGAGCTGAGGCAGTGACCGCTCCTGTGCTAAGCAGTGGTGTTGAGCGAACTTGTGCTTTGAGTTCGGCGTCTAAAGTTCGGGTTATTGAAGAATCGCGTTATGGATTCTAAATTCTGTTATGGTCCGTGGTAGCGGAATCCATGACGCCGTTCTTCTATAACCCGAACTTTAGACGCCAAACTTAAAGCACAAGTTCGCTCAACACCACGAAGCAGAATAGAAGCCTCAGGGCGGTGACAAATACCGAGGGGCAGCCGCCATGGCAGTGCAGTGTGTGGATGACCCTGACTGGGCGACTCTCCTGCAACCGCCGCTCCGTGTCCCCGGCCTCCTGCCCTGCGGCGCCACAGGGCAGGAGAGGAGGCCGGGAGCCGGCACCGCAGGGCCTCCCCTCCTGCGGCGCCGGCCTCCCCTCCTGCAGCGCCGGCTCCCGGCCTCCTCTCCTGCCCCGCGGCACAGGCCCCCGGCCTCCTCTCCTGCGGCTCCCGGCCTCCTCTCCTGCCCTGCGGCTCCCGGCCTCCTCTCCTGCCCCGCGGCGCCGGCCCCCGGCCTCCTCTCCTCCTCTCCTGCCCTGCGGCTCCCGGCCTCCTCGCGATGCATGGCTGTGCTAACCTCTAGTTATGGCGCCTCCCTCGTTATTTCCTCTCTGACCCCCGATCATTGTCTCTATAATAACATGAAGCCTGGCGCAGTCCCATGTAAATGAAGCCCCATCCTCCTGTAAGGGAGAGTTCTGAAACTTTCTAATAGACTTTTTGCATCAATTCTTGAGTCTCTTCTTGCTGTCAGTGAATAAGAACATTCCTTCCAGAGGCTGGTAGTTATCCTGATCTAGTCCTGCTCACAGCTGATGGTTTGTCACAGTGTATCAGTGCAGGTAATCCTCTGTTGAGCTCACAGTCTATAAGAAAGCTGCTGTCATTATCCGATGCTAGTGCGTCATGTGGAGGAGGCTGTACCGGCCCTTTAAGTCCTTGTGATTATGTAGCTGGGGTGATGAGTGATGGCCGCCCCTTACTGTGCGTCTCGTCACCCCCCCCCCCCCCCCGCTAATCGCATTTCCCTCTGGTGTTAATCACCGGATGTTTCTATTTCCTCCATTTATAAATTGTCTGTCTGTTCCTAAGATACCGGACGCCCCGACCACAACTCCCATCATCCTCATTTATGTTGAGTAGCACTGTTCGGGGGTGACGTGAAGAGCTGTAAACCCAGGTCAGATGCTTGCTGGCAGTGAATAGAACACTGTAGCTAATCAGATTGCAGCTCTCGTCGGGGGCAGCGACCTGATTGGCTGCTGGAGCGACGTTTGCGCCAGTTTGGCTTCGTCTCTCCCCATTCACTGCCAGCAAGCGTTTATAGCTGCCAGCAACCTCCGCTCAGGAATCCCAAACTGCAGAGATGGTAAGAAGATGGCGCCGTCCTCCAGCAGCGGCTCCAGCGCCATCTTACACGCCACGATCGTCACAGCGCAGTCGCCCCCCCCCAGATCTCTGATCTGCCGTGATGATTGGGGCTTGTAAAATCAACGTGGAAACCGCAAAAACTACAACTCCCGTCATCCCCGATGACACAGCATGAACCTGCCGTGACCGCCCGCTCCTTGTGTTTTGTGTTTTTGCCGCATGCATTGTTAGGTGGGATTCCTCGCAGGTTAGTGTGTGCATGGACCATCGGCACGACCGCCACCTCCAGGACCGGGCACCAACCACTGCGCAGCCGCTAACTCACAGTAATGGGGAACGCGGAGTCATCCGGAGCGTGCTGCGTACCACGGGTGTGTGCTTCTACTACATGTGTGTCCTGTCCTGACTCTGCGCACATCACATGATCACTCTGGGGGGGCACATTCATATACACGACCCCCCCGACTCTGCGCACATAACATGATCACTCTGGGCGGGGGGGGGGGCACATACATATACACGACCTCCGACTCTGTGCACATCACATGATCACTCTGGGGGGGCACATACATATACATGACCCCCCCCCCCCCCCTCTGTGCACATCACATGATCACTCTGGGGGGGGCACATACATATACACGACCCCCCCGACTCTGCGCACATCACATGATCACTCTGGGGGGGGGGGCACATACATATACACGACCCCCCCCCCCCCCCCCCGACTCTGCGCACATCACATGATCACTCCGGGGGGGGGGGGGGGGGGGGCACATACATATACACGACCCCCCCCCCCCCCCCCCCGAATCTGCGCACATCACATGATCACTCTGGGGGGGCACATACATATACACGACCTCCCCGACTCTGCGCACATCACATGATCACTCCGGGGGGGGGGCACATACATATACACGACCCCCCCCCCCCCCCCCCGAATCTGCGCACATCACATGATCACTCTGGGGGGGCACATACATATACACGACCTCCCCGACTCTGCGCACATCACATGATCACTCTAGGGGGGGGGGGGGCACATACATATACACGACCCCCCCGACTCTGCGCACATTACATGATCACTCTGGGGGGGCACATACATATACACGACCCCCCCCCCCCCCCCCCCCCCCCCCCCGCGACTCTATGCACATCACATGAACACTCTGGGGGGGGGGGGGCACATACATATACACGACCCCCCCGACTCTGCGCACATCACATGAACACTCTGGGGGGGGCACATATATATATATATATATATATACACACACACTATCTCCTCCTCCATCCCCCCCCCCCCCTCGTGTCTGGATTTCTTTGACACTGAGTCACTGCGGTTTAGAAAAACATGAACTGCTCTCCCCATGCGGCTCAGAATCTCCGGAGGCGTGCGGAATCCGCCCTGTGACTCATCTCGGGGAATCCCTGCAGATTCCCCCCCCCCTCCCCATATGGATCAGCAGCCGCTCCCTCTGACGGGACACTGGGGGGCACTGACATAGAGCGGACGGCAGCAGAGTGGGTTCTGCAGGAGAAGGTGCTCAGAGCCCCATTCCTCTACCAGTGTGTCAGTCTTTACTGTAGCTCTGGCATTCTAGTCAAGAGCCTCAAGATGAAGATCTGTAGGCCCCTCCCAGACGGGCAGAGCAGGGGATTGTGGGAGGACAGACTATGAAGGAGGCAGGCGTCCTCTGGAGACTGTTCAGATGCCCCTCGCCCCCCTGGCTGTGCCTCGTGCCCCTCGCCCCCCTGGCTGTGCCTCGTGCCCCTCGCCCCCCTGGCTGTGCCTCGTGCCCCTCGCCCCCCTGGCTGTGCCTCGTGCCCCTCGCCCCCCTGGCTGTGCCTCGTGCCCCTCGCCCCCCTGGCTGTGCCTCGTGCCCCTCGCCCCCCTGGCTGTGCCTCGTGCCCCTCGCCCCCCTGGCTGTGCCTCGCGCCCCTTTATTTTGCTCGGTCTGTGAGGTAAACCTCCACAATCCCCCCCGCCCTGCTCACACAGCTGAGGGGCAGTTACCATGTGTCAGTGCAGTCAGTTGGGGCACTCAGGCAAGTCCTGAAATGGTTAAATGGCGGTGGGTTTCGTAGCTCAGAAAATACTTGTGGTTTTTATGTTTTGCGCAGTGCAATCCTGACCTGTAAAACATCCCGGGGCGGTGTCGTTACTGTGGTTCACTGGAGCTTGTACTGCTGCGCTTTCCTCATACACTAATTTCTTACCATTTTCAAGATCTCTGCTTGCTTTCACTGCATTCTGAAGCCCACAGCCTGTGGACACCTTCAGGGCAATTTTCTTATCATGTTTTTATTTGGTCTTAAGCTTTTGAGACTCATTCAGCGGAGGCCGTGACCTCTAGCAGGTAACAGTTCAGGCGCCGATCCCGTGCCGGTCCCTTCACACTCCATCCTCCCCTCACTGCTGACGGGTGCAGTCCTCGTCCTATGGGGGGAGGGGGATCTCGCCAGCGATGACCGAGCGTTCTTCGTGAAATCGTTCCAGACCTCGCACGATTATCCTCCACCGCGACTCCTCCTGAGGTCAGGAGATCCGAGATTAGGCTTCACATGAGCCCTCAGCTGACGGCACTCAGGAGGGACAGGCTGCAAACAGACACAAAAACTGCTGAAACTTCTTAATAAAAACCAGTTGAAAATAATGATTATTGGCCAAAATGAGTAAATTGCTATATACTGCTGAGGGTTGTCGCAATGTTCCAGTGCAGGGAAGCGCCATCTGCCATGAGCTCACAGACGGTTGTCTGCACTGATGCATTGTAACAAAGCCTCAGCTGTCAGTCACTGAGGGCAAGCAGAGCTCTTGGCAGAGAAGGGTTTGTTGCGGTCCGTCACCCGTTGTCATGTCCTTCAGTCTTCAGAGATGGTGGTCGATCACCCCGAGTTTGAGAAGGCGGGGAGGGAGCCGGGCCTGCAGGTCTGGAGGATCGAGAAGTTTGACCTGGTGGCCGTGCCGCAGAATCATTACGGGTCCTTCTTCACCGGAGACGCCTACATCGTCCTGTGCACCATAAAGCAGCGCTCCGGGAACCTGCAGTACGACCTCCATTACTGGTTGGGTGAGTAACCCCGGCGGGTGGCGGACGAGCTGGACCGTGTAGTCCACATTGCAGAGGCCATCACTGTGGATGATGAGGGTTGTAGTAATCTCCTGTGCGGAGTTATCTCATGATCCTTTCTTATCACGGATTATCTCAATCCTCCCGCCTGCTGGTGTACAGCGCCCCCCTGTGTATTGTGGAGCTCAGTGTACAGCGCCCCCCTGTGTATTGTAGAGCTCAGTGTGCAGGGCCTCCTGTGTATTGTAGAGCTCAGTGTGCAGGGCCCCCCTGTGTATTGTAGAGCTCAGTGTGCAGGGCCCCCTGTGTATTGTGGAGCTCAGTGTGCAGGGCCCCCTGTGTATTGTGGAGCTCAGTGTACAGCGCCCCCCTGTGTATTGTAGAGCTCAGTGTACAGCGCCCCCCTGTGTATTGTGGAGCTCAGTGTACAGCGCCCCCCTGTGTATTGTAGAGCTCAGTGTACAGCGCCCCCCTGTGTATTGTAGAGCTCAGTGTGCAGGGCCCCCCTGTGTATTGTAGAGCTCAGTGTGCAGGGCCCCCCTGTGTATTGTAGAGCTCAGTGTGCAGGGCCCCCCTGTGTATTGTAGAGCTCAGTGTACAGCGCCCCCCTGTGTATTGCGGAGCTGAGTGTGCAGGGCCCCCCCGTGTATTGCGGAGCTGAGTGTGCAGGGCCCCCCCGTGTATTGCGGAGCTGAGTGTGCAGGGCCCCCCCGTGTATTGCGGAGCTGAGTGTGCAGGGCCCCCCCGTGTATTGCGGAGCTGAGTGTGCAGGGCCCCCCCGTGTATTGCGGAGCTGAGTGTGCAGGGCCCCCCCGTGTATTGCGGAGCTGAGTGTGCAGGGCCCCCCCGTGTATTGCGGAGCTGAGTGTGCAGGGCCCCCCCGTGTATTGCGGAGCTGAGTGTGCAGGGCCCCCCCGTGTATTGCGGAGCTGAGTGTGCAGGGCCCCCCCGTGTATTGCGGAGCTGAGTGTGCAGGGCCCCCCCGTGTATTGCGGAGCTGAGTGTGCAGGGCCCCCCCGTGTATTGCGGAGCTGAGTGTGCAGGGCCCCCCCGTGTATTGCGGAGCTGAGTGTGCAGGGCCCCCCCGTGTATTGCGGAGCTGAGTGTGCAGGGCCCCCCCGTGTATTGCGGAGCTGAGTGTGCAGGGCCCCCCCGTGTATTGCGGAGCTGAGTGTGCAGGGCCCCCCCGTGTATTGCGGAGCTGAGTGTGCAGGGCCCCCCCGTGTATTGCGGAGCTGAGTGTGCAGGGCCCCCCCGTGTATTGCGGAGCTGAGTGTGCAGGGCCCCCCCGTGTATTGCGGAGCTGAGTGTGCAGGGCCCCCCCCGTGTATTGCGGAGCTGAGTGTGCAGGGCCCCCCCCGTGTATTGCGGAGCTGAGTGTGCAGGGCCCCCCCGTGTATTGCGGAGCTGAGTGTGCAGGGCCCCCCCGTGTATTGCGGAGCTGAGTGTGCAGGGCCCCCCCGTGTATTGCGGAGCTGAGTGTGCAGGGCCCCCCCGTGTATTGCGGAGCTGAGTGTGCAGGGCCCCCCCGTGTATTGCGGAGCTGAGTGTGCAGGGCCCCCCCGTGTATTGCGGAGCTGAGTGTGCAGGGCCCCCCCGTGTATTGCGGAGCTGAGTGTGCAGGGCCCCCCCGTGTATTGCGGAGCTGAGTGTGCAGGGCCCCCCCGTGTATTGCGGAGCTGAGTGTGCAGGGCCCCCCCGTGTATTGCGGAGCTGAGTGTGCAGGGCCCCCCCGTGTATTGCGGAGCTGAGTGTGCAGGGCCCCCCCGTGTATTGCGGAGCTGAGTGTGCAGGGCCCCCCCGTGTATTGCGGAGCTGAGTGTAGGAGTAACGACTTGTGACTTCGCTTCCTACAGGTGATGCGTGCACTCAGGATGAGAGCGGATCTGCCGCCATCTTTACGGTCCAGATGGACGATCACCTTGGAGGAAAACCCATCCAGAACCGCGAGGTCCAGGGCTACGAGTCGCCAGCTTTCTTGGGCTACTTTAAGTCTGGCATCAAGTACAAGGTGACGCAGCAGCAGTGACGTTTCAGTGGGTCAGACGCCGTCCCCACAGTATCTAGGTCCTTCCTGAGGCCGCTCCAGATGGCGCTCTGTGTGCCTAGTGCCGCTGATCTTTGTTTCCTGTCCTCAGGCGGGGGGTGTGGCCTCAGGGTTCACTCACGTGGTCCCCAATGATGTGTCCATCGAGCGACTGCTGCAGGTGAAGGGGCGCCGCATGGCTCGTGCCACCGAGGTGCCAGTGTCCTGGGGGAGCTTCAACCAGGGAGACTGCTTCATCCTGGACCTGGGAGACGTACGTACCGCCACGTGTGGAGCGCGCAAGCGGAGACCCCTGCCCCCTGGTCTTTTACTCTCCTGTCCCCCCCCCCCCCCCCCCCCCCTCCTCCTCCTCGCCTTTTTACTCTCCTGTCCCGTCCCCCCCTCCTCCTCGTCTTTTACTCTCCTGTCCCGTCCCCCCTCCTCCTCCTCGTCTTTTACTCTCCTGTCCCCCCTCCTCCTCCTCGTCTTTTACTCTCCTGTCCCGTCCCCCCCTCCTCCTCCTCCTCCTCCTCGTCTTTTACTCTCCTGTCCCCCCTCCTCCTCCTCCTCGTCTTTTACTCTCCTGTCCCGTCCCCCCCTCCTCCTCGTCTTTTACTCTCCTGTCCCGTCCCCCCTCCTCCTCCTCGTCTTTTACTCTCCTGTCCCCCCCTCCTCCTCCTCGTCTTTTACTCTCCTGTCCCGTCCCCCCCTCCTCCTCCTCCTCGTCTTTTACTCTCCTGTCCCCCCTCCTCCTCCTCCTCCTCCTCCTCGTCTTTTACTCTCCTGTCCCGTCCCCCCTCCTCCTCCTCGTCTTTTACTCTCCTGTCCCCCCCCCCTCCTCCTCCTCCTCGTCTTTTACTCTCCTGTCCTGTCCCTCCTCCTCCTCGTCTTTTACTCTCCTGTCCCCCCCCTCCTCGCCTTTTTACTCTCCTGCCCCCCCCCCTCCTCGCCTTTTTACTCTCCTGTCCCCCCCCCTCCTCGCCTTTTTACTCTCCTGTCCCCCCCCCTCCTCGCCTTTTTACTCTCCTGTCCCCCCCCTCCTCGCCTTTTTACTCTCCTGTCCCGTCCCCCCCTCCTCCTCGTCTTTTACTCTCCTGTCCCGTCCCCCCTCCTCCTCCTCGTCTTTTACTCTCCTGTCCCGTCCCCCCTCCTCCTCCTCCTCGTCTTTTACTCTCCTGTCCCGTCCCCCCTCCTCCTCCTCGTCTTTTACTCTCCTGTCCCCCCTCCTCCTCCTCGTCTTTTACTCTCCTGTCCCGTCCCCCCCTCCTCCTCGTCTTTTACTCTCCTGTCCCGTCCCCCCCCTCCTCCTCCTCCTCCTCGTCTTTTACTCTCCTGTCCCGTCCCCCCCCTCCTCCTCGTCTTTTACTCTCCTGTCCCGTCCCCCCCCTCCTCCTCCTCCTCCTCGTCTTTTACTCTCCTGTCCCGTCCCCCCCTCCTCCTCGTCTTTTACTCTCCTGTCCCGTCCCCTCCTCCTCGTCTTTTACTCTCCTGTCCCGTCCCCTCCTCCTCGTCTTTTACTCTCCTGTCCCGTCCCGTCCCCCCCTCCTCGCCTTTTTACACTCCTGTCCCCCCCCCCCCCCCCCCTCCTCGCCTTTTTACACTCCTGTCCCGTCCCCCCCCTCCTCGCCTTTTTACACTCCTGTCCCGTCCCCTCCTCCTCGTCTTTTACTCTCCTGTCCCGTCCCGTCCCCCCCTCCTCCTCCTCCTCGTCTTTTACTCTCCTGTCCCGTCCCGTCCCCCCCTCCTCCTCCTCCTCGTCTTTTACTCTCCTGTCCCGTCCCCCCTCCTCCTCCTCCTCGTCTTTTACTCTCCTGTCCCGTCCCCCCTCCTCCTCGTCTTTTACTCTCCTGTCCCGTCCCCTCCTCCTCGTCTTTTACTCTCCTGTCCCGTCCCCTCCTCCTCGTCTTTTACTCTCCTGTCCCGTCCCCCCCTCCTCGTCTTTTACACTCCTGTGCCCCCCTCCTCATCTTCTCCATATTTGCAGGAAATCTACCAGTGGTGCGGATCAAAGGCAAATCGTTTTGAGAAGCTTAAAGCCACCGCCGTCGCCAAAGACATCCGTGATAATGAGCGACACGGCCGTGCCAGAGTGTACGTGGTGGAGGAGGGGACGGAGCGCGAGAAGATGATTCAGGTGGGAGGCCTGTAGAGGGTCACGTGACTGGCGGCTGCGCCGGGAGGCCTGTAGAGGGTCACGTGACACCCAGTTTATTCCATCTCATGGTCATCTTGTTGGGGGAGGGGGATATAGCGCACGTGTCCTGCGGTTGGGACTACATTCCTGCATCTGGAAGCAGTTTGTGCGGTTCGTGCCGAGAGGTTTGTTTACGGGGAAAAAACTGGAGCTCCAGACATGAAGATGTGGCGACCCCCCCCCCCCGTGACGCCTCGCCTGTCCTGGGGTCCCCCCCCCCTCCCCGTGACGCCTGTCCTGGGGTCCCCCCCCCCCTCCCAGTGACGCCTGTCCTGGGGTCGGTCCCCCCGTGACGCCTGGCCTGGGGTCCCCCCCCCCCCCCGTGACGCCTGGCCTGGCGTCAGCCCCCCCGTGACGCCTGGCCTGGCGTCAGCCCCCCCCCCCCCCCCCCCCCCCCCGTGACGCCTGGCCTGGCGTCGTCGTCGTCCCCCGTGACGCCTCGCCTGGGGTCCCCCCCCTGACGCCCCGCCCCTGTCCTGGGGTCCCCCCCCCGTGATGCCTCGCCTGGGGTCCCCCCCCCCCCGTGACGTCTCGCCCCTGTCGTGGGGTCCCCCCCCTCCTGTGACGCCTCGCCTGTCCATCCCTACTGATCTTCAGTCCCATGTGTCAGGGGTTAATTCTCACCCACAGTTACCGGCTCCTTGCCGGGACTTAGATCTTTACCGCTGCGGGCACGCAGCATCCTGTGGGGGCGGCTGTGTCGGGCAGCGCCCAGATTCCTGCCATCTAGGGGCAGATCGTGCGCAGCTGTCAGTGGATTGTGCCTTGGGGGCAGGAAGGGCCCAGTGCCAGGAATGCTGCAAAACACCTATTGTTATCAAATGTCAGCGCATACTGGGAGTTGTAGTTATCCAGTGACAGAACTACAGGGAATTGTGGATGACTGAGGGGAATCCAGCATCCGGTGATCTGGAAGGTTCGGTAATCCGGCACAGAGCTGCGGTAGAAGCAGAGCCAGAAGCGAGCCGGGCAGATCCTGGTCTGTGGTAACCCGAAAATCACTGGAAAAGATAAAAAAAACTCCTGCACCATGTGAAAAATGAATGTGCGCGGCTGAGGAATCGCTGAAAATGATGCGATGATAATATTATACAATATAATATACGGCCCCTCACAATGAGACTCTGAGCCAATATAATATACGGCCCCTCACAATGAGACTGAGCCAATATAATATACGGCCCCTCACAGTGAGACTCTCAGCCAATATAATATACGGCCCCTCACAGTGAGACTCTGAGCCAATATAATATACGGCCCCTCACAATGAGACTGAGCCAATATAATATACGGCCCCTCACAGTGAGACTCTCAGCCAATATAATATACGGCCCCTCACAATGAGACTCTGAGCCAATATAATATACGGCCCCTCACAGTGAGACTGAGCCAATATAATATACGGCCCCTCACAGTGAGACTGAGCCAATATAATATACGGCCCCTCACAGTGAGACTGAGCCAATATAATATACGGCCCCTCACAGTGAGACTGAGCCAATATAATATACGGCCCCTCACAGTGAGACTGAGCCAATATAATATACGGCCCCTCACAGTGAGACTGAGCCAATATAATATACGGCCCCTCACAGTGAGACTCTGAGCCAATATAATATACGGCCCCTCACAATGAGACTCTCAGCCAATATAATATACGGCCCCTCAGTGAGACTGAGCCAATATAATATACGACCCCTCACAATGAGACTGAGCCAATATAATATACGGCCCCTCACAGTGAGACTGAGCCAATATAATATACGGCCCCTCACAGTGAGACTCTCAGCCAATATAATATACGGCCCCTCACAATGAGACTCTCAGCCAATATAATATACGGCCCCTCAGTGAGACTGAGCCAATATAATATACGACCCCTCACAATGAGACTGAGCCAATATAATATACGGCCCCTCACAGTGAGACTGAGCCAATATAATATACGGCCCCTCACAGTGAGACTGAGCCAATATAATATACGGCCCCTCACAGTGAGACTGAGCCAATATAATATACGGCCCCTCACAGTGAGACTGAGCCAATATAATATACGGCCCCTCACAGTGAGACTGAGCCAATATAATATACGGCCCCTCACAGTGAGACTGAGCCAATATAATATACGGCCCCTCACAGTGAGACTGAGCCAATATAATATACGGCCCCTCAGTGAGACTCTCAGCCAATATAATATACGGCCCCTCACAGTGAGCCTGAGCCAATATAATATACGGCCCCTCACAGTGAGACTCTCAGCCAATATAATATACGGCCCCTCACAGTGAGACTCTCAGCCAATATAATATACGGCCCCTCACAGTGAGACTCTCAGCCAATATAATATACGGCCCCTCACAGTGAGACTCTCAGCCAATATAATATACGGCCCCTCACAGTGAGACTCTCAGCCAATATAATATACGGCCCCTCAGTGAGACTGAGCCAATATAATATACGGCCCCTCACAATGAGACTCTCAGCCAATATAATATACGGCCCCTCACAGTGAGACTGAGCCAATATAGTATACGGCCCCTCACAATGAGACTCTCAGCCAATATAATATACGGCCCCTCACAGTGAGACTCTCAGCCAATATAATATACGGCCCCTCACAATGAGACTCTCAGCCAATATAATATACGGCCCCTCACAATGAGACTCTCAGCCAATATAATATACGGCCCCTCACAGTGAGACTGAGCCAATATAATATACGGCCCCTCACAGTGAGACTCTCAGCCAATATAATATACGGCCCCTCACAGTGAGACTCTCAGCCAATATAATGATCAGAAGACGCCCTACTGTATCCCTATCTGTGCCAGCGGAGCAGCCCCTACACATACCCGCACCTGTCACTAAGGTCCCATTGATGCCGGCCCTGTGCCGATGGCGGGATCCCTGACCTTGCCTCGCTCTTCTTGCAGGTTCTGGGGGAGAAGCCGGATTTACCAGAGGGAACGCCCGATGACGTTAAAGCAGATGCCACCAACAGGAAGCTGGCCAAGCTGTACAAGGTGACAGCGCGCGCTCCTGGGCACCGCCGGACGCCGCGCTCTCCTGACAGTCTGTCACTAATCTCCCTTTGTCTCCAGGTGTCTAATGGCGGCGGCCCAATGTCCGTTTCTCTGGTCGCAGATGAAAACCCATTCACCCAGTCTGCCCTGAACTCCGACGACTGCTTCATCCTGGACCACGGATCTGACGGAAAGATCTTCGTCTGGAAAGGTTTGTGCGAAGCAGTCAAGATGGGGGAGGGGTCCGTGGAGAGGAAGGAGTTAAGTATAGTGAATCAAGGCTCCGCAATCCATGTCTGCGCTGTACTGAGAATGGGAACGTGCTTATTACATCCAGAGGCAAGGAACTGGCCCTACCCTCCTCACACAGCTGAGGGTTTGTTGTGATGTATCAGTACAGGGAACTAATAAGCCTTTGAATGGTGCAATGTAACGACGCCCTGCCCCCCCGTGTCGTCGTCCGTCCCCGACCCCTGCCCTCCCTGTCGTCCCTCCCCGACACCTGCCCTCCCTCCCTGTGTCGTCCGTCCGTCCCCTGCCCTCCCTCCCTGTGTCGTCCGTCCGTCCCCTGCCCTCCCTCCCTGTGTCGTCCGTCCGTCCCCTGCCCTCCCTCCCTGTGTCGTCCGTCCGTCCCCTGCCCTCCCTCCCTGTGTCGTCCGTCCGTCCCCTGCCCTCCCTCCCTGTGTCGTCCGTCCGTCCCCTGCCCTCCCTCCCTGTGTCGTCCGTCCGTCCCCTGCCCTCCCTCCCTGTGTCGTCCGTCCGTCCCCTGCCCTCCCTCCCTGTGTCGTCCGTCCGTCCCCTGCCCTCCCTCCCTGTGTCGTCCGTCCGTCCCCTGCCCTCCCTCCCTGTGTCGTCCGTCCGTCCCCTGCCCTCCCTCCCTGTGTCGTCCGTCCGTCCCCTGCCCTCCCTCCCTGTGTCGTCCGTCCGTCCCCTGCCCTCCCTCCCTGTGTCGTCCGTCCGTCCCCTGCCCTCCCTCCCTGTGTCGTCCGTCCGTCCCCTGCCCTCCCTCCCTGTGTCGTCCGTCCGTCCCCTGCCCTCCCTCCCTGTGTCGTCCGTCCGTCCCCTGCCCCCCCTCCCTGCGTCGTCCGTCCGTCCCCTGCCCTCCCTCCCTGTGTCGTCCGTCCGTCCCCTGCCCTCCCTCCCTGTGTCGTCCGTCCGTCCCCTGCCCTCCCTCCCTGTGTCGTCCGTCTGTCCGTCCCCTGCCCTCCCTCCCTGTGTCGTCCGTCTGTCCGTCCCCTGCCCTCCCTCCCTCCCCGTGTCGTCCGTCCGTCCCCTGCCCTCCCTCCCTCCTCGTGTCGTCCGTCCGTCCCCTGCCCTCCCTCCCCGTGTCGTCCGTCCGTCCGTCCCCTGCCCTCCCTCCCTGTGTCGTCCGTCCGTCCGTCCCCTGCCCTCCCTCCCTGTGTCGTCCGTCCGTCCGTCCGTCCCCTGCCCTCCCTCCCTGTGTCGTCCGTCCGTCCGTCCGTCCCCTGTCCGCGCCGATTATTAGCTCAATGTTAAGGTGACATGTCCGTGTATAACCCTCATTCTCTTATCATCCGTTTAGGTAAGAGTGCCAACGTAGAGGAGAGGAAGATGGCCCTAAAAACCGCCACAGAGTTCATTTCCAAAATGGGATATCCTAAGCAGACGCAGGTGAGGAGTGCGGCACCGTCTATGGTACAGGAAAGTGACAGGGGTGTCCTCCGGGGGCGCTGTGACCTCTTCTGTGCGTCACCGGTCACAGCGCCCGCGGCTTCCCTTACATAAGGAGAGATGTATGTGGGGAGGGGTCGTGTGCGGTGCTGGGGGTGTCCTCCGGGGGCGCTGTGACCTCTTCTGTGCGTCACCGGTCACAGCGCCCGCGGCTTCCCTTACATAAGGAGAGATGTATGTGGGGAGGGGTCGTGTGCGGTGCTGGGGGTGTCCTCCGGGGGCGCTGTGACCTCTTCTGTGCGTCACCGGTCACAGCGCCCGCGGCTTCCCTTACATAAGGAGAGATGTATGTGGGGAGGGGTCGTGTGCGGTGCTGGGGGTGTCCTCCGGGGGCGCTGTGACCTCTTCTGTGCGTCATCGGTCACAGCGCCCGCGGCTTCCCTTACATAAGGAGAGATGTATGTGGGGAGGGGTCGTGTGCGGTGCTGGGGGTGTCCTCCGGGGGCGCTGTGACCTCTTCTGTGCGTCACCGGTCACAGCGCCCGCGGCTTCCCTTACATAAGGAGAGATGTATGTGGGGAGGGGTCGTGTGCGGTGCTGGGGGTGTCCTCCGGGGGCGCTGTGACCTCTTCTGTGCGTCATCGGTCACAGCGCCCGCGGCTTCCCTTACATAAGGAGAGATGTATGTGGGGAGGGGTCGTGTGCGGTGCTGGGGGTGTCCTCCGGGGGCGCTGTGACCTCTTCTGTGCGTCATCGGTCACAGCGCCCGCGGCTTCCCTTACATAAGGAGAGATGTATGTGGGGAGGGGTCGTGTGCGGTGCTGGGGGTGTCCTCCGGGGGCGCTGTGACCTCTTCTGTGCGTCATCGGTCACAGCGCCCGCGGCTTCCCTTACATAAGGAGAGATGTATGTGGGGAGGGGTCGTGTGCGGTGCTGGGGGTGTCCTCCGGGGGCGCTGTGACCTCTTCTGTGCGTCACCGGTCACAGCGCCCGCGGCTTCCCTTACATAAGGAGAGATGTATGTGGGGAGGGGTCGTGTGCGGTGCTGGGGGTGTCCTCCGGGGGCGCTGTGACCTCTTCTGTGCGTCATCGGTCACAGCGCCCGCGGCTTCCCTTACATAAGGAGAGATGTATGTGGGGAGGGGTCGTGTGCGGTGCTGGGGGTGTCCTCCGGGGGCGCTGTGACCTCTTCTGTGCGTCATCGGTCACAGCGCCCGCGGCTTCCCTTACATAAGGAGAGATGTATGTGGGGAGGGGTCGTGTGCGGTGCTGGGGGTGTCCTCCGGGGGCGCTGTGACCTCTTCTGTGCGTCACCGGTCACAGCGCCCGCGGCTTCCCTTACATAAGGAGAGATGTATGTGGGGAGGGGTCGTGTGCGGTGCTGGGGGTGTCCTCCGGGGGCGCTGTGACCTCTTCTGTCTCCGCAGGTACAAGTCCTCCCGGAGTCTGGCGAGACGCCGCTCTTCAAACAATTCTTCAAGAACTGGCGAGACAAGGAGCAGACGGACGGGATGGGCATCGCGCATGTTTCCAACCACATCGCCAAGATCGAGAACGTTCCGTTTGACGTCAGCTCTCTGCACGAGTCCCCGGCCATGGCCGCACAGCACGGGATGGTGGACGATGGGCATGGCGAGAAGCAGGTGAGGGCCCTGTACCATGTATCTCCTCAGTACCGCTGTCCTCCTCCCCTCCAGCAGAGGGCGGTATTATATGTCTGTATCTCCTCAGTACCGCTGTCCTCCTCCTCTCCAGCAGACGGCGGTATTATATGTCTGTATCTCCTCAGTACCGCTGTCCTCCTCCTCTCCAGCAGAGGGCGGTATTATATGTCTGTATCTCCTCAGTACCGCTGTCCTCCTCCTCTCCAGCAGACGGCGGTATTATATGTCTGTATCTCCTCAGTACCGCTGTCCTCCTCCCCTCCAGCAGAGGGCGGTATTATATGTCTGTATCTCCTCAGTACCGCTGTCCTCCTCCTCTCCAGCAGACGGCGGTATTATATGTCTGTATCTCCTCAGTACCGCTGTCCTCCTCCTCTCCAGCAGAGGGCGGTATTATATGTCTGTACCTCCTCAGTACCGCTGTCCTCCTCCTCTCCAGCAGACGGCGGTATTATATGTCTGTATCTCCTCAGTACCGCTGTCCTCCTCCTCTCCAGCAGACGGCGGTATTATATGTCTATCTCCTCAGTGCCGCTGTCCTCCTCCTCTCCAGCAGAGGGCGGTATTATATGTCTGTATCTCCTCAGTACCGCTGTCCTCCTCCTCTCCAGCAGAGGGCGGTATTATATGTCTGTACCTCCTCAGTACCGCTGTCCTCCTCCTCTCCAGCAGACGGCGGTATTATATGTCTGTATCTCCTCAGTACCGCTGTCCTCCTCCTCTCCAGCAGACGGCGGTATTATATGTCTATCTCCTCAGTGCCGCTGTCCTCCTCCTCTCCAGCAGAGGGCGGTATTATATGTCTGTATCTCCTCAGTACCGCTGTCCTCCTCCTCTCCAGCAGAGGGCAGTATTATATGTCTGTATCTCCTCAGTGCCGCTGTCCTCCTCCTCTCCAGCAGACGGCGGTATTATATGTCTATCTCCTCAGTACCGCTGTCCTCCTCCTCTCCAGCAGACGGCGGTATTATATGTCTGTATCTCCTCAGTGCCGCTGTCCTCCTCCTCTCCAGCAGAGGGCGGTATTATATGTCTGTACCTCCTCAGTACCGCTGTCCTCCTCCTCTCCAGCAGACGGCGGTATTATATGTCTGTATCTCCTCAGTACCGATGTCCTCCTCCTCTCCAGCAGACGGCGGTATTATATGTCTGTATCTCCTCAGTACCGCTGTCCTCCTCCTCTCCAGCAGACGGCGGTATTATATGTCTGTATCTCCTCAGTGCCGCTGTCCTCCTCCTCTCCAGCAGAGGGCGGTATTATATGTCAGTATCTCCTCAGTGCCGCTGTCCTCCTCCTCTCCAGCAGAGGGCGGTATTATGTCAGTATCTCCTCAGTACCGCTGTCCTCCTCCCCTCCAGCAGACGGCGGTATTATATGTCTGTATCTCCTCAGTACCGCTGTCCTCCTCCTCTCCAGCAGAGGGCGGTATTATGTCAGTATCTCCTCAGTACCGCTGTTCTCCTCCCCTCCAGCAGAGGGCGGTATTATATGTCTATCTCCTCAGTACCGCTGTTCTCCTCTCCAGCAGAGGGCGGTATTATATGTCGGTATCTCCTCAGTACCGCTGTCCTCCTCCTCTCCAGCAGACGGCGGTATTATATGTCTGTATCTCCTCAGTACCGCTGTCCTCCTCCCCTCCAGCAGAGGGCGGTATTATGTCTGTATCTCCTCAGTGCCGCTGTCCTCCTCCTCTCCAGCAGAGGGCGGTATTATATGTCTGTATCTCCTCAGTACCGCTGTCCTCCTCCTCTCCAGCAGACGGCGGTATTATATGTCAGTATCTCCTCAGTGCCGCTGTCCTCCTCCTCTCCAGCAGAGGGCGGTATTATATGTCTGTATCTTCTCAGTGCCGCTGTCCTCCTCCTCTCCAGCAGACGGCGGTATTATATGTCTGTATCTCCTCAGTGCCGCTGTCCTCCTCCTCTCCAGCAGAGGGCGGTATTATATGTCTGTATCTCCTCAGTACCGCTGTCCTCCTCCTCTCCAGCAGACGGCGGTATTATATGTCAGTATCTCCTCAGTGCCGCTGTCCTCCTCCTCTCCAGCAGAGGGCGGTATTATATGTCTGTATCTTCTCAGTGCCGCTGTCCTCCTCCTCTCCAGCAGACGGCGGTATTATATGTCTGTATCTCCTCAGTACCGCTGTCCTCCTCCCCTCCAGCAGAGGGCGGTATTATATGTCTATCTCCTCAGTGCCGCTGTCCTCCTCCTCTCCAGCAGAGGGCGGTATTATATGTCAGTATTTCCTCAGTACCGCTGTCCTCCTCCTCTCCAGCAGAGGGCGGTATTATATGTCTGTATCTCCTCAGTACCGCTGTCCTCCTCTCCAGCAGACGGCGGTATTATGTCTGTACCGCTGTCCTCCTCCTCTCCAGCAGAGGGCGGTATTACATCTTGTTTTCTCCTGCAGATTTGGCGCGTCGAGTCCTCGGAGAAGGTCCCGGTGCTGGAGTCGCTGTACGGTCAGTTCTGTGGAGGCGACAGTTACATCATTCTCTACAACTACAGCCACGGTGGAAAGAAAGGACAGATCATCTACACCTGGTAACGATTGCTGTCACTGTAGGGGGAGGGGCTTAAGAAGGACTGCTGCAGTCCCATGTAAACAAGCCCCATCAGGGTTGCCGAGGAATTCTGGGGATTTTAGGGGACATTCACTGAGTGGCACGATGGCGAGAAATGGCTGCAGATCGTGTTTCTCCTCATAATATTCTGCGACTTTTCCACTTACAGTCCACTGCGCAGTCTGGTTCTGTGCGGAGGGGAGGGGGGGGGCGGCGCTGCGCGGTCTGGGTCTGTGCGGAGGGGAGGGGGCGGCGGCGCTGCGCGGTCTGGGTCTGTGGGGAGGGGGCGCTGCGCGGTCTGGGTCTGTGGGGAGGGGGCGCTGCGCGGTCTGGGTCTGTGGGGAGGGGGCGCTGCGCGGTCTGGGTCTGTGGGGAGGGGGCGCTGCGCGGTCTGGGTCTGTGGGGAGGGGGCGCTGCGCGGTCTGGGTCTGTGGGGAGGGGGCGCTGCGCGGTCTGGGTCTGTGGGGAGGGGGCGCTGCGCGGTCTGGGTCTGTGGGGAGGGGGCGCTGCGCGGTCTGGGTCTGTGGGGAGGGGGCGCTGCGCGGTCTGGGTCTGTGGGGAGGGGGCGCTGCGCGGTCTGGGTCTGTGGGGAGGGGGCGCTGCGCGGTCTGGGTCTGTGGGGAGGGGGCGCTGCGCGGTCTGGGTCTGTGGGGAGGGGGCGCTGCGCGGTCTGGGTCTGTGGGGAGGGGGCGCTGCGCGGTCTGGGTCTGTGGGGAGGGGGCGCTGCGCGGTCTGGGTCTGTGGGGAGGGGGCGCTGCGCGGTCTGGGTCTGTGGGGAGGGGAGGGGGCGCTGCGCGGTCTGGGTCTGTGGGGAGGGGGCGCTGCGCGGTCTGGGTCTGTGGGGTGGGGAGGGGGCGCTGCGCGGTCTGGTTCTGTGCGTTTCTGCCCCTGATCTTTGCTGCTTCTATTTACAGGCAAGGATTGGATTCATCTAAGGACGAGATAACTGCCTCCGCCTTCCTGAGCGCCCAGCTGGACGAGGAGCTAGGGGGCGGCCCGGTGCAGGTCATTATCACCAGCCTTATAACAGCTGATATACGAGTCAGTGTGTCAGTGAACTGGGGGAGACGGGAGCTAACCCTCAGTCTCCTCCACCACTAGAGGGAGCTCACTACATACAGATCATACAATCACCACTAGAGGGAGCTCACTACATACAGATTATACAGCCACCACTAGAGGGAGCTCACTACATACAGATCATACAGTCACCACTAGGGGGAGCTCACTACATACAGATCATACAGCCACCACTAGAGGGAGCTCACTACATACAGATTATACAGCCACCACTAGAGGGAGCTCACTACATACAGATTATACAGCCACCACTAGAGGGAGCTCACTACATACAGATCATACAGTCACCACTAGGGGGAGCTCACTACATACAGATTATACAATCACCACTAGAGGGAGCTCACTACATACAGATCATACAGTCACCACTAGGGGGAGCTCACGACATACAGATCATACAGCCACCACTAGAGGGAGCTCACTACATACAGATTATACAGCCACCACTAGAGGGAGCTCACTACATACAGATTATACAGCCACCACTAGAGGGAGCTCACTACATACAGATTATACAGCCACCACTAGAGGGAGCTCACTACATACAGATTATACAGCCACCACTAGAGGGAGCTCACTACATACAGATTATACAGCCACCACTAGAGGGAGCTCACTACATACAGATTATACAGCCACCACTAGAGGGAGCTCACTACATACAGATTATACAGCCACCACTAGGGGGAGCTCACTACATACAGATTATACAGCCACCACTAGAGGGAGCTCACTACATACAGATTATACAGCCACCACTAGAGGGAGCTCACTACATACAGATTATACAGCCACCACTAGAGGGAGCTCACTACATACAGATTATACAGTCACCACTAGAGGGAGCTCACTGTATACAGATTATACAGCCATCACTAGAGGGAGCTCACTACATACAGATTATACAGCCACCACTAGAGGGAGCTCACTACATACAGATTATACAGTCACCACCAGAGGGAGCTCACTACATACAGATTATACAGTCACCACCAGAGGGAGCTCACTACATACAGATTATACAGCCATCACTAGAGGGAGCTCACTACATACAGATTATACAGCCACCACTAGAGGGAGCTCACTACATACAGATTATACAGCCACCACTAGAGGAAGCTCATTACATACAGATTATACAGCCACCACTAGAGGAGCTCACTACATACAGATTATACATCCACCACTAGAGGGAGCTCACTACATACAGATTATACAGCCACCACTAGAGGGAGCTCACTGTATACAGATTATACAGCCACCACTAGAGGGAGCTCACTGTATACAGATTATACAGCCACCACTAGAGGGAGCTCACTACATACAGATTATACAGCCACCACTAGAGGGAGCTCACTACATACAGATTATACAGCCACCACTAGAGGGAGCTCACTACATACAGATTATACAGCCACCACTAGAGGGAGCTCACTACATACAGATTATACAGCCACCACTAGAGGGAGCTCACTACATACAGATTATACAGTCACCACTAGAGGGAGCTCACTACATACAGATTATACAACCACCACTAGAGGGAGCTCACTACATACAGATTATACAGTCACCACTAGAGGGAGCTCACTACATACAGATTATACAGCCTCCACTAGAGGGAGCTCACTACATACAGATTATACAGCCACCACTAGAGGGAGCTCACTACATACAGATTATACAGTCACCACTAGAGGGAGCTCACTACATACAGACTATACAGCCACCACTAGAGGGAGCCCATGCCATGTGCCCCTCATGTTCTGAGCCGTGATGGCCAGTTCGCATTGTTTGCCCGTGAACACATGCGGGCTGCCATCTTTTCTCACAAGTTCGGGGAAGCATATAAGCCCTTACCGGTGTGTGAGCCGGTCTGAAATCAAATGCTGTCACCGGGAGCAGGCAGTTCCGAGACCAGCCGCTGGGGGCCTTCATCGGGCTGTTCTCTGAACTGCCTGCTCCGGGTGACTGCATTTGATTTCAGACCGGCACAGGTAAGGGCGACCTGGCCATCGCTGGTCCTGAGGTGGGTGGTTGTACTATGTTGTCCATGTTCTGCTCTGAAGCCTTCACTTTTCTCTCTGTGCAGGCGCTGAGAAGCCAGGTACCTGGGCATCCTGCATGTCACTGGGGACGTGCCCCCCGACACTTGCATTACGTAGAGGGGGCACATATTTCCCACCTCACAGTGCAGATGTGCATGTTGTGTCACGGGGGTCTGCAAGGTCACTGCTCCCCTGTGTGCCCCCCACCTGCTGGTAGTCTGGTTAATCGGTCACTGTTACTGCTGTTGTCATAGTAACTGGTTGCTGCGTGGACTCCGCTCTGTGTAGTCACCTATAACCCAGCAGTGACTCCTGGAGGTCCTCGCAAAGGCTGTGCACGGGGCGTGCCCCTTATGTGTGGCCTCCCAGAACCCCTCTCAATAGCGGCAGTTCCTGTTCTATCACCACTCTCTGCTCTGCTGACAGGTCCGCGTGGTGCATTGTGGTTGTCCATGTACCCTCCGATGCTGTGGGGCGTGCCCCTTATGTATCACCACTCTCTGCTCTGCTGACAGGTCCGCGTGGTGCATTGTGGTTGTCCATGTACCCTCCGATGCTGTGTGGGGCGTGCCCCTTATGTATCACCACTCTCTGCTCTGCTGACAGGTCTGCGTGGTGCATTGTGGTTGTCCATGTACCCTCCGATGCTGTGTGGGGCGTGCCCCTTATGTATCACCACTCTCTGCTGACAGGTCCGCATGGTGCATTGTGGTTGTCCATGTACCCTCCGATGCTGTGTGGGGCGTGCCCCTTATGTATCACCACTCTCTGCTGACAGGTCCGCATGGTGCATTGTGGTTGTCCATGTACCCTCCGATGCTGTGTGGGGCGTGCCCCTTATGTATCACCACTCTCTGCTGACAGGTCCGCATGGTGCATTGTGGTTGTCCATGTACCCTCCGATGCTATGTGGGGCGTGCCCCTTATGTATCACCACTCTCTGTTCTGCTGACAGGTCTGCGTGGTGCATTGTGGTTGTCCATGTACCCTCCGATGCTGTGGGGCGTGCCCCTTATGTATCACCACTCTCTGCTCTGCTGACAGGTCTGCGTGGTGCATTGTGGTTGTCCATGTACCCTCCGATGCTGTGGGGCGTGCCCCTTATGTATCACCACTCTCTGCTCTGCTGACAGGTCTGTGTGGTGCATTGTGGTTGTCCATGTACCCTCCGATGCTGTGTGGGGCGTGCCCCTTATGTATCACCACTCTCTGCTCTGCTGACAGGTCTGTGTGGTGCATTGTGGTTGTCCATGTACCCTCCGATGCTGTGTGGGGCGTGCCCCTTATGTATCACCACTCTCTGCTGACAGGTCCGCATGGTGCATTGTGGTTGTCCATGTACCCTCCGATGCTGTGGGGCGTGCCCCTTCTGTATCACCACTCTCTGCTCTGCTGACAGGTCCGCGTGGTGCATTGTGGTTGTCCATGTACCCTCCAATGCTGTGGGGCGTGCCCCTTATGTATCACCACTCTCTGCTCTGCTGACAGGTCTGCGTGGTGCATTGTGGTTGTCCATGTACCCTCCGATGCTGTGTGGGGCGTGCCCCTTATGTATCACCACTCTCTGCTGACAGGTCCGCATGGTGCATTGTGGTTGTCCATGTACCCTCCAATGCTGTGGGGCGTGCCCCTTATGTATCACCACTCTCTGCTCTGCTGACAGGTCTGCGTGGTGCATTGTGGTTGTCCATGTACCCTCCGATGCTGTGGGGCGTGCCCCTTCTGTATCACCACTCTCTGCTCTGCTCTGCTGACAGGTCCGCGTGGTGCATTGTGGTTGTCCATGTACCCTCCGATGCTGTGTGGGGCGTGCCCCTTATGTATCACCACTCTCTGCTCTGCTGACAGGTCCGCGTGGTGCAGGGGAAGGAGCCCGCTCATTTGCTCAGCCTGTTTGGTGGAAAGCCTCTGATTGTCTACAAAGGGGGGACGTCCCGACAGGGGGGGCAGACCCCGGCCGCTGAGATCCGTCTCTTCCAAGTGCGGGCGTCGTCTTCTGGCTTCTCCAGAGCCGTGGAGGTGAGGAGCAGCCACCATGTTCTGCGCCCGTCGTCACCCTGCTTCCTGCCATTAATCTTGGTGGTGTCTCCCAGGTGGAACCCTCAGCTGCTAATCTGAACTCCAATGACGCCTTTGTCCTGAAGACGTCCGCCACCGCCTACCTGTGGGTGGGACAAGGCGCCAGCGACCCAGAGAAAAGCGGAGCCCGGGAATTGTTGGACGTACTCGGAGTCTCCGGATCAGAAATCGCGGAAGGAAGGGAAACCGGTAAGAGCAGATTGTGGGGTGTGCAGAGCATTAACCCTCGCCAGGCTGCTCAGAGTGCAGTGGAGGCGGACATCCTGCGTAGATTGTTGTCTCCTGCGGTCACTGGTCACTACTGATGGTGACCTAAATATTCTCGTGGGAACCTGAACCTCCAGCCCCACCAAATCCCACTCCACCTGCAGCCTTCTGTGATGGAGGGGGGGGGGGGGGGGGGTGAGGCGGCCATGATGACACCGGAACCTCCAGTCCCACCAAATCCCACTCCACCTGCAGCCTTCTGTGATATGGGGGGGGTGGGGTGGGGGGTGAGCATTACATAGTTAATACGGTTGAAAAAAGGTCCATAAAGTTCAACCAAGGGATCGGTGGGGACGTGAATCCCAGAAGGAAGTGAGACTCAGATTTCTACACTTTTTTTTTATAAGCATTTATGATTTTTACTTTTAAGAATTCGTCTAAACCATTTTTGACCCCGTCTCCTGTCCCTGCTGTGACCACGTCCTGAGGACGTCTATTCCACAGATTCACCGCTCTTACAGTAAAGAAGCTTTGACACTTCCGGAGACTGAACTTTTTCTCCCCCAGTCGGAGGCACCTGAACCTCCAGTCCCACCAAATCCCACTCCACCTGCAGCCTTCTCTAATGGAGGGGGGCAAAGCGACTATTTGGGGGGGGATCCACCAGGTTCTCCTTCTCCCCTGTGATTTGCGCCCCCAGCGTTTCTGGCATCTTACATCATGCAGGTCATATGTGACGCCCTCCCTCCTGGACAATTTGGGGTTAACCTTCCTTTTCCTGTTCCAGATGACTTTTGGGGAGCACTGGGAGGGAAGGCTCCGTACCGCACCTCCTCCCGGCTGAAGGACAAGCTGGACGCCCACCCCCCGCGTCTGTTCGCCTGCTCCAACAAGATCGGCAGATTTACTGTAAGGCTCTGGGGGCCGGGGCACTGAGGGTGGGGGAAGATCTGGGCTCTGACGGTGGAGGCCGGGGCTCTGACGGTGGAGGCCGGGGCACTGAGGGTGGGCCCCGGAGCTCTGATGGCAGGGGAAGATCTGGCCTCTGACGGAGGCCTGGGGCACTGAGAGCGGGGGGCGGGGAGGGAGGCCGCGCTCTGACTGCAGGGTGAGACCTGGGCGCTGATGTCAGGGGGCACCTAACCTAGTCTCTTCTGTAATACTAGATTGAGGAGGTTCCCGGGGAGATCACTCAGGACGATTTGGCCACCGATGACGTCATGATCCTGGACACCTGGGATCAGGTAGGTCACATCCTCAGGGGTCAGGGAACTGCCACTATAGGGTTAATGCTTTCTCTTGCCCGGCTCCATGCTGCTCCAGTGTTGGTGAACTGCAGCCCTTACCTCCCCCAGGATTACCCCGGCAGGCAGCGTTGCGTCCCCCAGGATTACCCCGGCAGGCAGCGCCGCGTCCCCCAGGATTACCCCGGCAGGCAGCGCCGCGTCCCCCAGGATTACCCCGGCAGGCAGCGCCGCGTCCCCCAGGATTACCCCGGCAGGCAGCGTTGCGTCCCCCAGGATTACCCCGGCAGGCAGCGTTGCGTCCCCCAGGATTACCCCGGCAGGCAGCGCCGCGTCCCCCAGGATTACCCCGGCAGGCAGCGCCGCGTCCCCCAGGATTACCCCGGCAGGCAGCGCCGCGTCCCCCAGGATTACCCCGGCAGGCAGCGCCGCGTCCCCCAGGATTACCCCGGCAGGCAGCGCCGCGTCCCCCAGGATTACCCCGGCAGGCAGCGCCGCGTCCCCCAGGATTACCCCGGCAGGCAGCGCCGCGTCCCCCAGGATTACCCCGGCAGGCAGCGCCGCGTCCCCCAGGATTACCCCGGCAGGCAGCGCCGCGTCCCCCAGGATTACCCCGGCAGGCAGCGCCGCGTCCCCCAGGATTACCCCGGCAGGCAGCGCCGCGTCCCCCAGGATTACCCCGGCAGGCAGCGCCGCGTCCCCCAGGATTACCCCGGCAGGCAGCGCCGCGTCCCCCAGGATTACCCCGGCAGGCAGCGCCGCGTCCCCCAGGATTACCCCGGCAGGCAGCGCCGCGTCCCCCAGGATTACCCCGGCAGGCAGCGCCGCGTCCCCCAGGATTACCCCGGCAGGCAGCGCCGCGTCCCCCAGGATTACCCCGGCAGGCAGCGCCGCGTCCCCCAGGATTACCCCGGCAGGCAGCGCCGCGTCCCCCAGGATTACCCCGGCAGGCAGCGCCGCGTCCCCCAGGATTACCCCGGCAGGCAGCGCCGCGTCCCCCAGGATTACCCCGGCAGGCAGCGCCGCGTCCCCCAGGATTACCCCGGCAGGCAGCGCCGCGTCCCCCAGGATTACCCCGGCAGGCAGCGCCGCGTCCCCCAGGATTACCCCGGCAGGCAGCGCCGCGTCCCCCAGGATCTCATGGATATTGTGTTTTCAGGTCTTTGTCTGGATTGGAAATGAAGCTCAAGAGGAAGAGAAGAAGGAAGCGCAGTCGTCGGGTAAATGCTGGGGGGGCCTCGGGGGGGTACGGAGCGTTACCCCTGGAGACTGTCTATGACAGGGGGGTTGGGGGTGTGAAGTGGTTGATGCCCGGCCCTGACCTAGTCTCCAGCTGAGGCTTTGCTTCCATGTATCATTGTAGACAAACAGGCTATCGCACCGCCCCATAGACAGTCCTCCATCAGCACCACAAGTCTCTGCCCTGGACTGATAACCTCACAACCTACACAGATACATTGTGACAAACCCTCAGCTGTACGAGCAGAAGTCTGGAAGGGATTGAGCCTCTGTTATTCAGTAGCAGTGAGCAGAGATCTGGGAAAGAAGTCCGTTAGAAGCTGCAAAACCTTCTACGGGGGGAGGGGGGGGGGGGCTGAATACCCCATGGGTGGTATGGGTCTAAACTATGGGGGAAAGGGGCTAGATACACCATGGGGGTGTAGGGACGTACACTATGGGGAAGGGGGGCAGGATACGCTATGGAGGTTACACCGTGGGGGGGCAGGTTATACTATAGGGGCGGCCCCCTCTCACCATCCTGTGGCTTCTTCTGTCTTGCAGCTTCTAAGTACATTGAGTCGGACCCCTCCAGCAGGGACAAGCGGACCCCCATTGCGGTTATTAAACAGGGATTTGAGCCCCCCACCTTCACCGGCTGGTTCTTGGGCTGGGACTGCGACTTCTGGGCAGTGGACCCCCTGGAGAAGGCGCTGGCGGAGCTGAACATGTGATGCGTAACGTGCGGTCAGCGACTAATGTGCCTTCACTGCCTATGAGGACCCCCCCCAGAGACTGTAGAGGCCCCTCTAGCTGTGCAATAACCACACCCTTCTGGTGAAGCCCCCAGTAATTCATGATGTGTGAAAGTAATAAAGCTTCGATTGGAACCAACGCTGTCCGTCTTGTCATCAGTCTGCCGACCCCCAGAAAGAACCTCTCCCCTGCTCCAGTCACATCCAAAGCTGCAGTCCCCATTCTGCAGGGCTGTGGATGTGACTGGAGTATACGTGGTCAGTACAGGAGGTGACGCTCCACATATGGAAACCTGTTTATTTGACACAATATATAAAATGCAGCGATTAATTACAGCGCCATCTATAGGGGGCTGTTCACATGACGCAGACGTGCGGCGCCTCCACTGTACGACATCCGTTTAACATGTACTTTGTGGGCACGTTAAACATGACTAAACATAATGTGAAGACGGCCGTCAACAAAGGAACCAGTGTAAAAACGAGGAGTGAAGGCGGCGATTAATGGCTATAGCGTCAGATCCAATCTGGAGGCTGCGGTTTTTGGCTCAGTCTCTGCCTCGTTACTTGCGGCCACCGAGGATTCCTTGCAGCATGTCAATGGGCAGAGGGAAGACGATGGTGGAGTTCTTCTCCGCAGCAATGGTGGTCAGTGTCTGCAGGTAACGGAGCTGCAGGGCGGCCGGGGACTCTGAGATCACAATGGAGGCTTCTTTCAGAGCCCGAGAGGCATTCATCTCACCTTCTGCAGCGATGACCTGCGGAGAAGAAATAACACTAGTGCTCTGCTCCACAATCTGTATCCAGAGAGCGCCCCCTAGTGGTGGCTGTATAATCTGTATGTAGTGAGCTCCCTCTAGTGGTGGCTGTATAATCTGTATGTAGTGAGCTCCCTCTAGTGGTGACTGTATAATCTGTATGTAGTGAGCTCCCTCTAGTGGTGGCTGTATAATCTGAATGTAGTTAGCTCCCTCTAGTGGTGGCTGTATAATCTGTATGTAGTGAGCTCCCTCTAGTGGTGGCTGTATAATCTGTATGTAGTGAGCTCCCTCTAGTGGTGGCTGTATGATCTGTATGTAGTGAGCTCCCGCTAGTGGTGACTGTATAATCTGTATGTAGTGAGCTCCCTCTAGTGGTGACTGTATAATCTGTATGTAGTGAGCTCCCCCTAGTGGTGGCTGTATAATCTGTATGTAGTGAGCTCCCTCTAGTGGTGGCTGTATAATCTGTATGTAGTGAGCTCCCTCTAGTGGTGGCTGTATAATCTGTATGTAGTGAGCTCCCCCTAGTGGTGGCTGTATAATCTGTATGTAGTGAGCTCCCTCTAGTGGTGGCTGTATAATCTGTATGTAGTGAGCTTCCTCTAGTGGTGGCTGTATAATCTGTATGAGCTCCCTCTAGTGGTGACTGTATAATCTGTATGTAGTGAGCTCCCTCTAGTGGTGGCTGTATAATCTGTATGTAGTGAGCTCCCTCTAGTGGTGGCTGTATAATATGTATGAGCTCCCTCTAGTGGTGACTGTATAATCTGTATGTAGTGAGCTCCCTCTAGTGGTGGCTGTATAATCTGTATGTAGTGAGCTCCCTCTAGTGGTGTCTGTATGTAGTGAGCTCCCTCTAGTGGTGGCTGTATGATCTGTATATAGTGAGCTCCCTCTAGTGGTGGCTGTATAATCTGTATGTAGTGAGCTCCCTCTAGTGGTGACTGTATAATCTGTATGTAGTGAGCTCCCTCTAGTGGTGACTGTATAATCTGTATGTAGTGAGCTCCCTCTAGTGGTGACTGTATAATCTGTGTGTAGTGAGCTCCCTCTAGTGGTGGCTGTATAATCTGTATGAGCTCCCTCTAGTGGTGACTGTATAATCTGTATGTAGTGAGCTCCCTCTAGTGGTGGCTGTATAATCTGTATGTAGTGAGCTCCCTCTAGTGGTGGCTGTATAATATGTATGTATGTAGTGAGCTCCCCCAAGTGGTGGCTGTATGATCTGTATGTAGTGAGCTCCCTCTAGTGGTGGCTGTATGATCTGTATATAGTGAGCTCCCTCTAGTGGTAGCTGTATAATCTGTATATAGTGAGCTCCCTCTAGTGGTGACAGTATAATCTGTATGTAGTGAGCTCCCTCTAGTGGTGTCTGTATGTAGTGAGCTCCCTCTAGTGGTGGCTGTATAATCTGTGTGTAGTGAGCTCCCTCTAGTGGTGACTGTATAATCTGTATGTAGTGAGCTCCCTCTAGTGGTGGCTGTATAATCTGTATGTAGTGAGCTCCCTCTAGTGGTGGCTGTATAATATGTATGAGCTCCCTCTAGTGGTGGCTGTATAATATGTATGTATGTAGTGAGCTCCCCCAAGTGGTGGCTGTATGATCTGTATGTAGTGAGCTCCCTCTAGTGGTGTCTGTATGTAGTGAGCTCCCTCTAGTGGTGGCTGTATAATCTGTATGTAGTGAGCTCCCTCTAGTGGTGACTGTATAATCTGTGTGTAGTGAGCTCCCTCTAGTGGTGGCTGTATAATCTGTATGTAGTGAGCTCCCTCTAGTGGTGGCTGTATAGTCTGTATGTAGTGAGCTCCCTCTAGTGGTGGCTGTATAATCTGTATGCAGTGAGCTCCCTGTATAATCTCTATGTAGTGAGCTCCCTCTAGTGGTGACTGTATAATCTGTGTGTAGTGAGCTCCCTCTAGTGGTGGCTGTATAATCTGTATGTAGTGATCTCCCTCTAGTGGTGGCTGTATAGTCTGTGTGTAGTGATCTCCCTCTAGTGGTGGCTGTATAATCTGTGTGTAGTGAGCTCCCTCTAGTGGTGGCTGTATAATCTGTATGTAGTGATCTCCCTCTAGTGGTGGCTGTATAATCTGTATGTAGTGAGCTCCCTCTAGTGGTGGCTGTATAGTCTGTGTGTAGTGATCTCCCTCTAGTGGTGGCTGTATAATCTGTGTGTAGTGAGCTCCCTCTAGTGGCGGCTGTATAACCTGTATGTAGTGAGCTCCCTCTAGTGGTGGCTGTATAATCTGTGTGTAGTGAGCTCCCTCTAGTGGTGGCTGTATAATCTGTATGTAGTGATCTCCCTCTAGTGGTGGCTGTATAATCTGTATGTAGTGAGCTCCCTCTAGTGGTGGCTGTATAGTCTGTGTGTAGTGATCTCCCTCTAGTGGTGGCTGTATAATCTGTGTGTAGTGAGCTCCCTCTAGTGGCGGCTGTATAACCTGTATGTAGTGAGCTCCCTCTAGTGGTGGCTGTATAATCTGTGTGTAGTGAGCTCCCTCTAGTGGTGGCTGTATAATCTGTATGTAGTGAGCTCCCTCTAGTGATGGCTGTATAATCTGTATGTAGTGAGCTCCCTCTAGTGGTGGCTGTATGTAGTGAGCTCCCTCTAGTGGTGGCTGTATAATCTGTGTGTAGTGAGCTCCCCCTAGTGGTGGCTGTATAGTCTGTGTGTAGTGAGCTCCCTCTAGTGATGGCTGTATAACCTGTATGTAGTGATCTCCCTCTAGTGGTGGCTGTATGTAGTGAGCTCCCTCTAGTGGTGGCTGTATAATCTGTATGTAGTGAGCTCCCTCTAGTGGTGGCTGTATAGTCTGTGTGTAGTGAGCTCCCCCTAGTGGTGGCTGTATAGTCTGTGTGTAGTGAGCTCCCTCTTGTGGTGGCTGTATAATCTGCAGACGGAGTGCCCCTTAGTGGAGGCTGCTGGTAACCAGTGCCCCTGCTGTATGT
The DNA here is from genome assembly GCF_905171765.1 of Bufo bufo. NCBI lineage: Eukaryota > Metazoa > Chordata > Amphibia > Anura > Bufonidae > Bufo > Bufo bufo. The sequence goes on along the minus strand of NC_053396.1, from coordinate 1,021,753 downwards.
ATAGAATGAAGAGGGGAGGGCTGCGCTGAGTTTTTTTTTTGCACAGTGGGGGTTGTAGTTTGCGTTTAGTTGAATGATGCCCGTGACGGCGCGGTGTCCCCTTCATTCTAAGGACAGAACAGATACTGAACGTTTCCCGGAAGCTGCTTCTCGCCCAATAATGCTGTGGCTTCCTACTAAGGACTGGTATGCACTGGGACAATGCTGGAAATAGCAGGTCACATGACCGGCAGTCTGAAAAGGGGGGGGGAGGGGGACACCGAGGTGAGAGCAGCTGTGTGTGCAGTATAAGGGGGAGCTGTGAATACGCCTCCTGGGTAGCGGTGGTCTCCACAGGACGTGGGGGAGTAGTGGTCGGTGGGCACAATCCTCTCCGGGGGGCTGTTCCGTCATGGAGACCCTGCTGAGATTCGTCAGGACTGGGTCTGGTGATCACTTTTTTTAAAATTGTCTCTTTATTAACATTTTGTTAAATTAACGAGAAACTGTCCAAAAGGTTCTGACGATCCTTACCAGATCAGCGCACTCCTGCAATCCTCTGTGCTGCTGGGGCCCTGCTCCTTCCACCATGTAACTCTCAGGCTACTCTCACACTGGCGTTCAGGGCTCAGCGTCATTAAACGGATCAGTTTTGCCCCAATGCATTCTGAATGGAGAAGGATCGGCTCAGAATGCGTCAGTTCGCCTCCGTTCCGGAGGCCGCCTGCAGCGTTTGGGTGTCCGTCTGACGAAACTGAGCCGAACGGATCCGTCCTGGCACACAATGTAAGTCAATGGGGACGGATCCGTTTTCAGGACACAACAGATCTGCACAAAACGTGAGTGTGAAGTAGCCTCACCCCGTGACCTCCACAGTATCGGCACACTCCTCTCCTGAAATCCTCTGTGCTGCTGTCATACTACCTTGGCTCTGGCCTCCCGTGACGCCTCCGCCTCTGCCGCCATCGCCCTCTGCAGCTGGATGGGTAACTTGACGTCTTTGATCTCCACGCGCTCCACCTTGATCCCCCAGTCGTCTGTGGCGACATCCAGGGTGGACTGGGGGGAGAGGACAGGGTTATGGGGGTCCCCCGCGCTCGGGGTCGGGGTTGTGCGGCAGCGCCCCCTACCTGCATGTTGTGTGCGATCTCCTCCCGGTCGGACAGGATCTGGGACAGGTTCTTGGTGCCCAGCACGTTCCGCAGGGTGGTCTGTGCCAGGAGGCGGGTGGCAGAGTCGGCATTGGTGATATTGGCCACGGCCAGGGTGGCGTTATTGACTCGGTAGTACACCACGCCGTCCACGCTGACCGTCACCGAGTCTTTAGTCAGGATCTGAAAGGAAGGGAAAGGGCCCCGGCCCCGTCAACCAAACATTGATTCCCTATGCTTGCAGTCAGTGAATGGCACACCCCCTGCTCTCGGGCTGTAACTCAGCCCCTGACATCTTACCTCTTGGGGGGGGATGTCGAAGGAGATGGTCCTTATGTCCACCTTGATGAAGCTGTCGGTGCAGGGCAGGACGAAGAAGAGACCTGCGGACGAAGGACACGCTCAGTGACTGCTCTGCTCCAGGCGGTGCTGGCCCTTTAAGAATCTGAGCTCATTATCTGTGAGTGTGTAATAACCTGACCTGGGCCCTTGGCTCCTCCGCGCAGAATACGCCCCAATCTGAAGATGATCGCCCGCTCGTATTCCTTCACAATCTGAAATCGGGAGAGACATCATTACTGTAGGGCGGGGCTGTGACCACCCTCAGTGGTGGCAGGTCGCAGTGGGCGTGGCTGTGACCACCCTCAGTGGTGGCGGGTCGCAGTGGGCTGGGCTGTGACCACCCTCAGTGGTTGCGGGTCACAGTGGGCGGGGCTGTGACCACCCTCAGTGGTTGCGGGTCGCAGTGGGCGGGGCTGTGACACCCTCAGTGGTTGTGGGTCGCAGTGGGCGGGGCTGTGACACCCTCAGTGGTGGCAGGTCACAGTGGGCGGGGCTGTGACACCCTCAGTGGTTGTGGGTCACAGTGGGCGGGGCTGTGACACCCTCAGTGGTTGTGGGTCACAGTGGGCGTGGCTGTGACCACCCTCAGTGGTTGTGGGTCACAGTGGGCGGGGCTGTGACACCCTCAGTGGTTGTGGGTCACAGTGGGCGGGGCTGTGACACCCTCAGTGGTTGTGGGTCACAGCGGGCGGGGCTGTGACCACCCTCAGTGGTTGCGGGTCACAGCGGGCGGGGCTGTGACACCCTCAGTGGTTGCGGGTCACAGTGGGCAGGGCTGTGACACCCTCAGTGGTTGCGGGTCGCAGTGGGCGGGGCTCTTACCTTTATACACATCCATACTGATACAGGAAAGGTGATGATGGCAAAGAAGAAGGACACGACCACCAGGATCCACCCGCAGCAGCCGAGCCCGGTGTCCGGATCTTCTGAGGGAGAAGAGGATGACACACTGTAACGAGCACCCGGCCACTGACACACTGTAACGAGTGACCCCTGACCCCTACATCATACATGTAATCAACTGGAATCCGGGCCTGTGGTCCATGATCAGGCCTAATATCTGGGACCTTCGGGAGGCGATTCCCGGCCGGAGCGCCCCCTGTGACCCCGAGGGGACAACATCCTGGAACCACTGCAATCCAGTGACGATGAATCAGCGGGGAGGTCACATGACCGGCGCCGAACTCCTCGGGGATTTCCCAGCTCGTGACTGATGATTACACAAGGAACGGGAGCGGCTGATAATGAGCGACCCCTCCCCCCACAGATTACACACGGAGGATAACTCCCATCATGTTCTCTGCGGTCCCAGGACCGAGCATTGTTACATAACTGCAGGAAGCACCGTATCCCCCCCCTCCACCCGCACCGTATCCCCCCCCCCCCCCCCCCTCCACCTGCATACAATCTACAGTATATTACCATACTGCCGCACCGTATCCCCCCCCCTCCACCCGCACCGTATCCCCCCCCCCCCCCACCTGCATACAATCTACAGTATATTACCATACTGCCGCACCCTATCTCCCCTCCACCCGCACCGTATCCCCCCCTCCACCCGCATACATTATATAGTCATGGCACTCCACCCGAACCGTATCCCCCCCCCCCCCCACCTGCACACAATCTACAGTATATTACCATACTGCCGCACCGTATCCCCCTCCACCTGCGTACATTCTACGTCTCCGACCTCCGTGCTGTCAGCAGTGGGGCGCAGCGAAAACGGGAAACTGCTCCTAAATATATGGCGTCCAGGGAGTGAGTGATCGGAAAGATCCAGAGAAGTCGCCACCAACACAACAGCTCACCGGAGGAACCCCGACCCTACAAACCCTGACCTTATGAACCCCGACCCTACACGACCCGGGTGCTGTCAACACACTTTGTTAGCGGCTCCAGGACATGGAGTTTTGATGTCGGTAGCCCCTGGGGACCACCGAAATCTAGGACTCTTCCCCTCCCTTCCCCTCCCCTCCCCTCCCCTCCCCGTGGGAGGGGGACCTAGACTAGGCGTACCAGAAGGACTGGCCGAGGGAGGGGGACCTAGACTAGGCGTACCAGAAGGACTGGCTGAGAGAGGGGAACCTAGACTAGGCGTACCAGAAGGACTGGCCGTGGGAGGGGGACCTAGACTAGGCGTACCAGAAGGACTTGCCGAGGGAGGGGGACCTAGACTAGGCATACCAGAAGGACTTGCCGAGGGAGGGAGACCTAGACTAGGCGTACCAGAAGGACTGGCCGTGGGAGGGGGACCTAGACTAGGCGTACCAGAAGGACTGGCCGAGGGAGGGAGACCTAGACTAGGCGTACCAGAAGGACTGGCCGTGGGAGGGGGACCTAGACTAGGCGTACCAGAAGGACTGGCCGAGGGAGGGAGACCTAGACTAGGCGTACCAGAAGGACTTGCCGAGGGAGGGAGACCTAGACTAGGCGTACCAGAAGGACTGGCCGTGGGAGGGGGACCTAGACTAGGCGTACCAGAAGGACTGGCCGAGGGAGGGAGACCTAGACTAGGCGTACCAGAAGGACTGGCCGTGGGAGGGGGACCTAGACTAGGCGTACCAGAAGGACTGGCCGAGGGAGGGGGACCTAGACTAGGCGTACCAGAAGGACTGGCCGTGGGAGGGGGACCTAGACTAGGCGTACCAGAAGGACTGGCCGTGGGAGGGGGACCTAGACTAGGCGTACCAGAAGGACTTGCCGAGGGAGGGAAACCTAGACTAGGCGTACCAGAAGGACTTGCCGAGGGAGGGAGACCTAGACTAGGCGTACCAGAAGGACTTGCCGAGGGAGGGAGACCTAGACTAGGCGTACCAGAAGGACTGGCCGAGGGAGGGAGACCTAGACTAGGCGTACCAGAAGGACTGGCCGAGGGAGGGAGACCTAGACTAGGCGTACCAGAAGGACTGTCCGTGAGAGGGGGACCTAGACTAGGCGTACCAGAAGGACTTGCCGAGGGAGGGAGACCTAGACTAGGCGTACCAGAAGGACTTGCCGAGGGAGGGAGACCTAGACTAGGCGTACCAGAAGGACTGGCCGAGGGAGGGAGACCTAGACTAGGCGTACCAGAAGGACTGTCCGTGAGAGGGGGACCTAGACTAGGCGTACCAGAAGGACTTGCCGAGGGAGGGAGACCTAGACTAGGCGTACCAGAAGGACTTGCCGAGGGAGGGAGACCTAGACTAGGCGTACCAGAAGGACTTGCCGTGAGAGGGGGACCTAGACTAGGCGTACCAGAAGGACTGGCCGAGGGAGGGAGACCTAGACTAGGCGTACCAGAAGGACTTGCCGAGGGAGGGAGACCTAGACTAGGCGTACCAGAAGGACTGGCCGTGGGAGGGGGACCTAGACTAGGCGTACCAGAAGGACTGGCCGAGGGAGGGGAACCTAGACTAGGCGTACCAGAAGGACTGGCCGTGGGAGGGGGACCTAGACTAGGCGTACCAGAAGGACTGGCCGAGGGAGGAACGGTGGAAACATTTTAGGAGAGATCGTAGGGCATGGCTAATAGATGAAGGCTTAGAGCTCGCTGCAGAAAACTGGGAAAAGGTTGCTGAGGAAATCCGTAAAGAAGGATATGAGGAATATCCAGCCTCTCCAGGCCCGGTGACCTATGAATGTCTTACCCTGAAGAGTCCGATAGTTTCTCGCACTGAGAAGTCTCAGCCTCCACCGTATAAAGGACCTGGAGGGTGGATGTGCCATGCTTGTGGCAATCAGAACCCAGGCTGGGGGGACCCTTGTGAGGTATGCTGTGCCCCCAAACCCAAGGTAGGACTGTACCCAGTCCGAACTAGATCCCATGTGATAGGAAGTCCTCAACCCCGAGTGCCCGACGATTAAGCCCACAGGCACCCGTGATGCAATCTGACCCGGGCAGACCCCCCCCCATACATGCAGGGTGAACGGTGGGGAATGGTACAACAAGCCATCAGAACACACCGAGTGCCACTCCAGCGCTTCCTGGGACTGCTATGCCCCAGCTGACACCTCAGAATATAGACCCTGGAGTCCAGCTGACCAATTAGCCGCTACCAGACCCCGAGGAAAAGCCAGCGCCATTTGTTAGACAACCGAATCAGACAGAAGCCCCACCGCTGGACCTGGCAGGATGGAGAACCAGTCGTAAAAGCAAAGGCGGGAGACGCTTTGGGTCCCATTCTAGTTACTAGTCATCATAAAAATTCCTGTATGAATAATGAAGGAACAGATTGGCTGAAAACGACTGCCTCAGGAGTGGCATACTGACCCTGAATATCTAACTGGGCACAGGAGAAACGGGCAGAGCAGCCGGTTACCCTACAAGATATGACCCAAGAGAAGGGTGAAAGTGTGGAAAAGTACTTTGCTCGTGTGCAAATGTGCCGCCCGACACGGGCCATACTCCCAGACCTATGCTGGATAGGAGGTTGTTGAGTACTGCATTCGTGGAGGGATTGAGTGAACCCATGAGGTAGGGGCTCAGAAGGGCCCGTCCTGAGTGGAGAAGATTGGACCCCAAGGGGTAGAGCAGGAGCAACGGAAAACCGAGAGGAATAATGACATACACCGCTAATACCCAGGACCGGGACAGAGGTCGTAGCATGTGGGACATATCAGACGCTACTGCCGGTCCCATCCTCAGGAAGGGCCCAAACCACCGCCACAATAGGACGGGGGTAACCCAGTGGGCGTGCACACCATAAGTCAGGGAGGAAGTTGGTCCAGCCCCTATGATGCAACCACCGCCACAATAGGACGGGGGTAACCCAGTGGGCGTGCACACCATAAGTCGGGGAGGAAGTTGGTCCAGCCCCTATGAGGCAACCACCACAATAGGACGGGGGTAACCCAGTGGGCATGCACACCATAAGTTGGTCCAGCCCCTATGATGCAAGTCACACTGGGGGATGGGCGCTGCCTTGGCTTCTTACTCGACACTGGGGCAGTCGTATCTGTCCCTATGGAGTAACGGATGACTTTATCCAGTGTGCGGGTGTAGATGGCAAACCCATCATTGACTAAACCACTGTGTATACGCTGCCCCTTCACACCGTTCTTCGTGACCCCGACCAGTCACCTCCTGGGAGCTGACGGACTACAGGCTCTACAAGCCAATAGTCAATACAATCTGAACGGGTCAGTATCTTTTGCTAGCGGCCTCAATGAAGAAGAAACTGCTGTACTGGGGGCACTGGTCCACTACCTCTATTGGAAACAAACACCGAGTTGGACCAGGTCCCCGGTCCACCATGGGCCTAGAGTAAAGCAGAAGGTGCCTCCAGTCTTGGTGAAACTCAAGCCGGGGCAACCCCACCTCAGCAGAATCAATATGCACCGAGCATAGCCCGAGAGGCAGCAATGGATGTCAGTATTCAGGATCTCCTGAAAGCAGGGGCCCTGAAGCCGACTAAGGAAAAAGACAGACAAGGGCCAGCCGGACACACATGGTCCATGAGCTCCGGGCTGTGAATGCAGCTGTTGTAGCGGACCCGCACACACTGCTTGCTCAGATACCTCATGGTTCAGCCTGCTTTACGGTTATTGACTTAGCGAATGCGTCTTTCTCAGTCCCTTTACGTCCCGACTGTCAGTATTTGTTCGCTTTTACATTCAAAGGGAAACAATACCCATGGAGTGCGTTTCCACAAGGAGCTCCGAAGTCCCCGCAGCGTACACCGCAGCCATGGCACCTATACTGCAGGGATGGCAACCACCTCCCAATCCGGTGCTGCTCCTCCAGGACCTTCTCCTCTGTTGTCCAGATCCAGGAATTTGCTCTCAAGCGTCTTTATCTCTGTTTCCTAGCAGAAGAGGGATGTAAGGCCTCCAAGTCTAAACTCCAGCACGGTCAGGATGAGGTTGTGTTCTTGGACATTGCATATCCCAAGGAACTCGACACCTGACACCTGAAAGGAAACCGGCAGTGGAAGCCATGACACTTCCCAGGAACGTCTGACAACTACCTACAGTCCTGGGACTGGTTTCCTACTGTAGACCATGGATAGGGGCCGCCTCTAGTCTAATGCCACCGCTCTATGACCGCACCTCTCGGACTCCATTTACACTCACACGAGAGGCAGTTAACTGTTTACACGCTCTTAGAATAGCCATTGTGTCCGCACCGGCCCGTGGTAACCTTTCTCACTCTACTGTACAGAGTTAGGAGGACATGCCACCGAGGTCCTCACACAAGAACATGGACACCACGGAGACCTGTAGCATACTACTCGGCCAGATTGGACCCAGTGTCAGGGCTGTGGCGGCTCTATACCTTGTGCTGAACAAAGCCTCCGAGATTGTACTGGGTTATCCAGTCACTATGCTTACTCCGCACGACATCCATGGCATTCTTTCCAAAGTCCAACCTACACACATCTGCATGGTTAGGCAACTGCGGGCGCAGTGTGCCCTCCTGATGCCCCAAAGGTCACCCTTCAGAGATGTACTACCTAAACCCAGCCACTTTGCTGCCTATTCCTTGTGTCCCTCAATGAGGAAGAACTAGAGGAATCTTTAGCAGCACATGACTGTGTCGCCTTAATGGCAGAAGAAGCGGTGGGATCTGAACATGTGTCTGATGAACCCATTGCTAGTGCAGACCTGGAGCTTTTTGTAGATGGATCCAGGTATCAAGAGACTGGAGGCTTCTATACGGGATATGCGGTGGGCACACGATAGGAGGTAATAAAAGCAGCACCACTCCCTCCTCACCATTCGGCACAGGAAGCCGAGATGAAGGCACTCTCTGAAGCGTGTAAAGGGTTAGACCCCTATTATATATACCGACTCACCATATGCTTTTGGGATTGCCCATGACTATGGTCCTATATGGAAAGCCAAGACTTTCCTGACGTCAAATGGTAAGTCAGAGAACTCATGGACTGCCTCCTCCAACCTGTGGAGCTAGGCATGGTCAAAGTGAAGGCCCAAACAAGGGCCGACAGAGACATTGGGAAAGGAAATAGAGGCCGATGAAGCTGCTAAACAAGCGGCCAGAAAGCCTCGGATTAGGGGCCGTCGTAACAACCCCAGCCCCGATAACACCAGATATTCTCCTCTCCCTACAGAAACAGGCAACCGGCCATGAAAAGACGGAGAGGGGAGGTAGGTGGCAGCTGGCGGAGCGAATGTGCCCACCTCCGGCCCTTTCCCATGATGGCACACGGAAAGATTTACTTGTCAAAAACTGCAATGTGCTCAGTAGTAGATGAGCGTCGGACAGCCCCTGGTTTTAGCACTTTAGCTGCCTGCCTTACCCAGGCCTGTGTGGTGTGCGCCGGACACAACACTGGAAGGACGGTCAAAGTCCCCCAAACCCCTTTCAGAGACTGCAGATTAATTACATACAACTGCCCAAGGTAGGTGTATATGAGTAGGTGTGTGGTGACCTCTTCTCTGGATGGCCTGAAGCCTGGCCGGTGACACATGCTCCTGCAAAAGCCACCGCTCAGAAACCTCTGAAGGTAGTGGCGTGCATATATGGGGTCCCAGAAGTAATAGAAAGGGACCGGGGGACACCCTTCACAGGGAAATCCGGAAAGCAGTGACCGAGGCCTTAGGCATCCAACAAGCCTTCCATGTCCAGGCCACCCACAAAGCTCAGGAGAAGCCAAGAATGGCACACACATTGAGAATTCAGAAGGCCGCGGAGGAGAAGGGAAGAGTTGGGTTGACTGCTTACATGTAGCCTTCTTCTCAGTCAGGTACACTCCGAGTAGAAAAACTGGTTTGTCCCCTTATGAAATCCTCTTTGGGGCGGCCCCTGGTATCGGCCATGACACCCGGCTCATTGTCAGAGTATGTCCAGGCCCTACAGGCGCAATTACATGAGGTACATAAACAGGCGTTTGCATCTAGTCCGGATCCCAACAGTCTTGAAGGGAGCCAGGAGACTGGGTGGTCCTGAGGAGACACGTCAGGAAAAGCCTCGATCTCCCGTTTGACGGACTCTTCCAAGTCCTCTTGACAACTACCACTTCAGTGAAATGGCAAGGAAAGACAAACTGGTTCCATGAGTGTTGGGACTGGAAGAGATGATGCCTCTCACCCCCTTGTGTGGCTATTGATCTTGGACTCTTAATGAGAGGCTGAAGGAGGACGGAGACAAGACGTTTCTTAAACATCACAAATATTGCACAGAGACTTGAATGATCCTAATCTTAGGAATTGCTGGGTTTGTACCCACAGCCCTGGGAGCTCAAGGACTCGGCCTTTTCTCGCAATTCCTCTGAACGCGCCCAAATGTTTTGCTGGCAGTTTGTTTCCAAGAGGAGAGAGGGACAGCAGTGGCCTCCATAGCTGGGTGGAGGCCCCTTGGTGGCAAGCCAATGTCACTGCTCAGAAGGATAAAGCAGTGCAGGTGCGGGATTTAATGGACAGCAGTGGGCTCGGAGAAAGGGGCCACAACTTCATTTAGGAGAATTAGGGTTCCCTGTCCAGGTCTCATTTGGAGTTTTAGAGGGGTAGGCACAGACGGGCTCGGCACAACCTCCACAACCAGTCATGGGGCCACGTTCTTTCCTCTAGGCAGCGAAGGTGACTGCAGGGGTTACAGTGACGGGACCATAACAGACCCGGGTTTAGAGGACTCCTGTCAATGTGTTAGTAGAGGACAAGGGGTGGCGCCTTTATAGTCAGAGCATAACCGGCACTGCTACATCACTTTACTACACTTGTGGATCCCTCCTGGGGCCTCTGGAACATGCGCCCTGCTCCGGCTGACACCTGACACTTACATCTTACCACATGATGACGTGGACATTAATGCCGTCCCAAGCACACCCCGGTCTGTCTTCTCCTTCCAGAATGTACATGGGCCCTAATCCAGGGGCAGGAGGCTGCAAACAGCCCCTCCAAGACCCCGTGGCCAGGTTGGTACAAGGAAGTGCGCCGCTCATTACAACGGAGGCCACGAGGAGACTTTATAGCTATACCTCCGGCCGCCTCACTCCACTTCAGACAGGAGACCGCATCAGAAAGGTCGGTTTGTGACCACATTACCGTACTGCCGCACCGTACCCCCCTCCACCTGCACCGTATCCCCCTCCACCTGCATACAATCTACAGTATATTACCGTACTGCCGCACCGTATCCCCCCCCTCCACCTGCACCGTATCCCCCCCCACCTGCGTACATTCTACAGTATATTACCATACTGCCGCACCGTATCCCCCTCCACCCGCACCGTATCCCCCTGCACCGTACCCCCCTCCACCTGCACCGTACCCCCCCCCCCCACCTGCACCGTATCCCCCTCCACCTGCGTACATTCTACAGTATATTACCATACTGCCGCACCGTATCCCCCTCCACCTGCACCGTACCCCCCCCCCCCACCTGCACCGTATCCCCCCCCCCACCTGCACCGTATCCCCCTCCACCTGCGTACATTCTACAGTATATTACCATACTGCCGCACCGTATCCCCCCCCCACCTGCACCGTATCCCCCCCCCCACCTGCGTACATTCTACAGTATATTACCATACTGCCGCACCGTATCCCCCCCCCACCTGCACCGTATCCCCCCCCCACCTGCACCGTATCCCCCCCCCACCTGCGTACATTCTACAGTATATTACCATACTGCTGCACCGTACCCCCCTCCACCCGCACCGTACCCCCCTCCACCCGCACCGTACCCCCCTCCACCCGCACCGTACCCCCCTCCACCCGCACCGTATCCCCCTCCCGTGCTGTCGGCAGTGGGGCGCAGCGAAAACGGGAAACTGCTCCTAAATATATGGCGTCCGGGGAGTGAGCGATCGGAAAGATCCAGAGAAGCCGCCACCAACACAACAGCTCACCGGAGGAACCCCGACCCTACAAACCCTGACCTTATGAACCCCGGCCCTACAAACCCCGACCTTATGAACCCCGGCCCTACAAACCCCGACCTTATGAACCCCCGCCCTACAAACCCCGACCTTATGAACCCACACCCTACAAACCCCGACCTTATGAACCCCCACCCTACAAACCCCGACCTTATGAACCCCCACCCTACAAACACCGACCTTATGAACCCCCACCCTACAAACACCGACCTTATGAACCCCCACCCTACAAACACCGACCTTATGAACCCCCACCCTACAAACACCGACCTTATGAACCCCCACCCTACAAACACCGACCTTATGAACCCCCACCCTACAAACACCGACCACTGTCAACACACTTTGTTAGCGGCTCCAGGAAAGGAGCTTTGCAACATCTAGGACTCTTCCCCCCCCTCCCCCCCTCCCCCCCAGGGACCACCGACATATAGGACTCACCCCCCGGGGGCCGCTAAACAAAGTGTGTCCTAGATCCCGGTGGCCCCAGGGGACATGGAGCTGAACTAACAATCCTCCTGTGTCTTGTAGGTTTTATTTCCAGTCCCTCTCCCCTTCACCTACTGTTCACCCTGTGTCAGTCTGCACTGTACTTCTGGCATAGTATTCACAAGTCCGCGGCGCACAGTTCCCACTGGCAGTGATTGTGAAAGGAGCCAAGTCCAGGAAGTCACATGACTGCGCTGCTGGGAAACCACTGTGACAACACCGCAGCTCTGTGCAGGAACAACAGCCCCGGGCACCACCTGTACATCCAGGATAGGAGTAGTAGTACTGTGCACCGCCCGTACATACAGGATAGGAGTAGTAGTACTGTGCACCACCTGTACATCCAGGATAGGAGTAGTAGTACTGTGCACCGCCCGTACATCCAGGATAGGAGTAGTAGTACTGTGCACCACCTGTACATCCAGGATAGGAGTAGTAGTACTGTGCACCACCTGTACATACAGGATAGGAGTAGTAGTACTGTGCACCACCTGTACATCCAGGATAGGAGTAGTAGTACTGTGCACCGCCCGTACATCCAGGATAGGAGTAGTAGTACTGTGCACCACCTGTACATCCAGGATAGGAGTAGTAGTACTGTGCACCGCCCGTACATCCAGGATAGGAGTAGTAGTACTGTGCACCACCTGTACATCCAGGATAGGAGTAGTAGTACTGTGCACCGCCCGTACATACAGGATAGGAGTAGTAGTACTGTGCACCACCTGTACATCCAGGATAGGAGTAGTAGTACTGTGCACCACCTGTACATCCAGGATAGGAGTAGTAGTACTGTGCACCACCTGTACATCCAGGATAGGAGTAGTAGTACTGTGCACCACCTGTACATCCAGGATAGGAGTAGTAGTACTGTGCACCGCCCGTACATACAGGATAGGAGTAGTAGTACTGTGCACCGCCCGTACATCCAGGATAGGAGTAGTAGTACTGTGCACTGTCCGTACATACAGGATAGGAGTAGTAGTACTGTGCACTGTCCGTACATACAGGATAGGAGTAGTAGTACTGTGCTGCGGTCTCCGGGGATCGTCCTTGGCGCACCCCCCCCCCCTCTCAGCCAAACAAGATAATTACACGGTGCGGCGGCGTTTTCCACAGCCGGCGGCGGAGGCCTCACATGTTCTGCATAAACACGCTATCACCTTACATACATGATTCCTCTAACAGAAGTGTGAGGGTTATCCCTTCCGGATGATGGGGATTGTAGTCCCAGAGCAGGAGAACACTTCAGTAATACTTGATGTGGGATCCTCTCCCTGTGAGGCCCGGCTGACCCCACCGCCCCAGTGACCCCACCGCCCCAGTGACCCCACTGCGGCCAGAGGGCGACCAAGGATCTGGACAGACATCAGTCATGGCTCCTGCGATCATTCATCCTCATACATGACAGGATCACACACAGCGATCTCCTCCTCTGTACAGGGATCATTCATCCTCATACATGACAGGATCACACACAGCGATCTCCTCCTCTGTACAGGGATCATTCATCCTCATACATGACAGGATCACACACAGCGATCTCCTCCTCTGTACAGGGATCGGTCATGGCTCCTGCGATCATTCATCCTCATACATGACAGGATCACACACAGCGATCTCCTCCTCTGGACAGACATCAGTCATGGCTCCTGCGATCATTCATCCTCATACATGACAGGATCACACACAGCGATCTCCTCCTCTGTACAGGGATCAGTCATGGCTCCTGCGATCATTCATCCTGATACATGACAGGATCACACACAGCGATCTCCTCCTCTGGACAGACATCAGTCATGGCTCCTGCGATCATTCATCCTCATACATGACAGGATCACACACAGCGATCTCCTCCTCTGTACAGGGATCAGTCATGGCTCCTGCGATCATTCATCCTCATACATGACAGGATCACACACAGCGATCTCCTCCTCTGGACAGACATCAGTCATGGCTCCTGCGATCATTCATCCTCATACATGACAGGATCACACACAGTGATCTCCTCCTCTGTACAGGGATCGGTCATGGCTCCTGTGATCATTCATCCTGATACATGACAGGATCACACACAGCGATCTCCTCCTCTGTACAGGGATCATTCATCCTCATACATGACAGGATCACACACAGCGATCTCCTCCTCTGTACAGGGATCGGTCATGGCTCCTGCGATCATTCATCCTCATACATGACAGGATCACACACAGCGATCTCCTCCTCTGGACAGACATCAGTCATGGCTCCTGCGATCATTCATCCTCATACATGACAGGATCACACACAGCGATCTCCTCCTCTGGACAGACATCAGTCATGGCTCCTGCGATCATTCATCCTCATACATGACAGGATCACACACAGTGATCTCCTCCTCTGTACAGGGATCGGTCATGGCTCCTGTGATCATTCATCCTGATACATGACAGGATCACACACAGCGATCTCCTCCTCTGTACAGGGATCGGTCATGGCTCCTGCGATCATTCATCCTCATACATGACAGGATCACACACAGCGATCTCCTCCTCTGTACAGGGATCGGTCATGGCTCCTGCGATCATTCATCCTGATACATGACAGGATCACACACAGTGATCTCCTCCTCTGTACAGGGATCAGTCATGGCTCCTGCGATCATTCATCCTCATACATGACAGGATCACACACAGCGATCTCCTCCTCTGTACAGGGATCGGTCATGGCTCCTGCGATCATTCATCCTGATACATGACAGGATCACACACAGCGATCTCCTCCTCTGTACAGGGATCAGTCATGGCTCCTGCGATCATTCATCCTGATACATGACAGGATCACACACAGCGATCTCCTCCTCTGTACAGGGATCGGTCATGGCTCCTGCGATCATTCATCCTGATACATGACAGGATCACACACAGCGATCTCCTCCTCTGTACAGGGATCGGTCATGGCTCCTGCGATCATTCATCCTCATACATGACAGGATCACACACAGCGATCTCCTCCTCTGTACAGGGATCAGTCATGGCTCCTGCGATCATTCATCCTGATACATGACAGGATCACACACAGCGATCTCCTCCTCTGTACAGGGATCAGTCATGGCTCCTGCGATCATTCATCCTGATACATGACAGGATCACACACAGCGATCTCCTCCTCTGTACAGGGATCAGTCATGGCTCCTGCGATCATTCATCCTCATACATGACAGGATCACACACAGCGATCTCCTCCTCTGTACAGGGATCGGTCATGGCTCCTGCGATCATTCATCCTGATACATGACAGGATCACACACAGCGATCTCCTCCTCTGGACAGACATCAGTCATGGCTCCTGCGATCATTCATCCTCATACATGACAGGATCACACACAGCGATCTCCTCCTCTGTACAGGGATCGGTCATGGCTCCTGCGATCATTCATCCTGATACATGACAGGATCACACACAGCGATCTCCTCCTCTGTACAGGGATCAGTCATGGCTCCTGCGATCATTCATCCTCATACATGACAGGATCACACACAGCGATCTCCTCCTCTGTACAGGGATCGGTCATGGCTCCTGCGATCATTCATCCTCATACATGACAGGATCACACACAGTGATCTCCTCCTCTGTACAGGGATCAGTCATGGCTCCCTGCGATCATTCATCCTCATACATGACAGGATCACACACAGCGATCTCCTCCTCTGTACAGGGATCAGTCATGGCTCCCTGCGATCATTCATCCTCATACATGACAGGATCACACACAGCGATCTCCTCCTCTGTACAGGGATCAGTCATGGCTCCCTGCGATCATTCATCCTCATACATGACAGGATCACACACAGCGATCTCCTCCTCTGTACAGGGATCAGTCATGGCTCCTGCGATCATTCATCCTCATACATGACAGGATCACACACAGCGATCTCCTCCTCTGTACAGGGATCAGTCATGGCTCCTGCGATCATTCATCCTCATACATGACAGGATCACACACAGCGATCTCCTCCTCTGTACAGGGATCAGTCATGGCTCCTGCGATCATTCATCCTCATACATGACAGGATCACACACAGCGATCTCCTCCTCTGTACAGGGATCAGTCATGGCTCCTGCGATCATTCATCCTCATACATGACAGGATCACACACAGTGATCTCCTCCTCTGTACAGGGATCAGTCATGGCTCCTGCGATCATTCATCCTCATACATGACAGGATCACACACAGCGATCTCCTCCTCTGTACAGGGATCGGTCATGGCTCCTGCGATCATTCATCCTGATACATGACAGGATCACACACAGCGATCTCCTCCTCTGGACAGACATCAGTCATGGCTCCTGCGATCATTCATCCTCATACATGACAGGATCACACACAGTGATCTCCTCCTCTGTACAGGGATCAGTCATGGCTCCTGCGATCATTCATCCTCATACATGACAGGATCACACACAGCGATCTCCTCCTCTGGACAGACATCAGTCATGGCTCCTGCGATCATTCATCCTCATACATGACAGGATCACACACAGCGATCTCCTCCTCTGGACAGACATCAGTCATGGCTCCTGCGATCATTCATCCTCATACATGACAGGATCACACACAGCGATCTCCTCCTCTGTACAGGGATCGGTAATGGCTCCTGCGATCATTCATCCTCATACATGACAGGATCACACACAGCGATCTCCTCCTCTGTACAGGGATCGGTAATGGCTCCTGCGATCATTCCTCCCCCACCTGTCAGGTTATGTGCCCATGATGCCATTTACACGGTGCAGACACTCATCATATATCCGCCTCAGGACCGCACCCTCCGATATCGCCGCGGTCACACGCTGCGTTACATCATGGAGCCAACATGCTAAAGAAAGTGACTGGTGGGAATCAGGCGGGGAGGCTGCTGGGGAACTACAGACACCAGCATGCCCAGGTCTCCTAGGAGGTCAGCAGGGACTTACCGCCGTCCACGACGCGGTGCGGCTTCTGCTCTCTGTCAGCCATGGTGCTCGGTCCGGGGGCAATAACTCTGGAGCTGCCCTGGAGCCGCCCTTATATCCGGCCGGCGGCGCATAGCAACAGGCCCCGCCCACCGCCACGCCCCTCCGGGTGTCACCGCGCAAACTGTGCAACCGGAGTGATAGCAACAATGTAACAGAACTGATAGCAACAATGTAACAGAACTGATAACAATGTAACAGAACTGATAACAATGTAACAGAACTGATAGCAACAATGTAACAGAACTGAAACAATGTAACAGAACTGATAGCAACAATGTAACAGAACTGAAACAATGTAACAGAACTGATAACAATGTAACAGAACTGATAGCAACAATGTAACAGAACTGAAACAATGTAACAGAACTGATAGCAACAATGTAACAGAACTGAAACAATGTAACAGAACTGATAGCAACAATGTAACAGAACTGATCGCAACAATGTAACAGAACTGAAACAATGTAACAGAACTGATAGCAACAATGTAACAGAACTGATCGCAACAATGTAACAGAACTGATAGCAACAATGTAACAGAACTGATCGCAACAATGTAACAGAACTGATCGCAACAATGTAACAGAACTGAAACAATGTAACAGAACTGATAACAACAATGTAACAGAACTGATAACAACAATGTAACAGAACTGATAACAACAATGTAACAGAACTGAAACAATGTAACAGAACTGATAGCAACAATGTAACAGAACTGATCGCAACAATGTAACAGAACTGATCGCAACAATGTAACAGAACTGATAGCAACAATGTAACAGAACTGAAACAATGTAACAGAACTGAAACAATGTAACAGAACTGATAGCAACAATGTAACAGAACTGATCGCAACAATGTAACAGAACTGATAGCAACACTGTAACAGAACTGATAGCAACACTGTAACAGAACTGAAACCATGTAACAGAACTGAAACAATGTAACAGAACTGATAGCAACAATGTAACAGAACTGAAACAATGTAACAGAACTGATAGCAACAATGTAACAGAACTGAAACAATGTAACAGAACTGATAACAATGTAACAGAACTGAAACAATGTAACAGAACTGAAACTATGTAACAGAACTGATAGCAACAATGTAACAGACCTGGGAGGACGGAGAGCAGCACCCCCTGCAGTAATTATATGCTCACAATTCTACAGCCTCAGAGCTGAAATCGCCCAGCAGTGTCTGCTTGCTCTGGAGATTTGCATTCTGGGAAGTCATGTGACTGGACTGTAATCTGATGACATAATGGAGATGATTTCCCTGTAATGAGCAGCCTGGATCAGATGAGGGGATCGGCCACCACCCAGCTTTCCTGGGCTCCGGAGCAGCTGCCCAGTACTGTATTACCAATCTGGTGGGGCCCTGTGGGAGCGGCAGTGTTCGCTGTCACCCAGCTTTCTCAGGAACAGATGCCTCATACCAGCATCAATGCCAGCAGCATGGGATTCCATTCCCGCTGCAGGTGACGGGCTCTAGTTCTTTTAGGGCGTTTGTGCAGTGGGTGACCCCAACGCTACACTGGACACCGCCTTGTTGTCACCACGTGTCGCTGCTCTCCAGAAGGGGTGGTAAGGCGTGGTGCACCCCAATGGGAAATAAGTCCAGAGAGTCGGGGTCTGCAGTAACCAGGGGGCTTCTTTACTGGAGGAACTTGAGTGCAAAACAATACAGACGAGGCATAGGGCTGGCTTCTCCAGTCTCCTCCCTAGGACGAGGCATAGGGCTGGCTTCTCCAGTCTCTTCCCTAGGACGAGGCACAGGGAAGTCTTCTCCAGTCTCTTCCCTAGGACGAGGCATAGGGCTGGCTTCTCCAGTCTCCTCCCTAGGACGAGGCATAGGGTTGGCTTCTCTAGTCTCTTCCCTAGGACGAGGCATAGGGCTGGCTTCTCCAGTCTCCTCCCTAGGACGAGGCATAGGGCTGGCTTCTCTAGTCTCCTGCCTAGGACGAGGCATAGGGCTGGCTTCTCCAGTCTCCTCCCTAGGACGAGGCATAGGGCTGGCTTCTCTAGTCTCCTCCCTAGGACGAGGCATAGGGCTGGCTTCTCCAGTCTCCTCCCTAGGACGAGGCATAGGGCTGCCTTCTCCAGTCTCCTCCCTAGGACGAGGCATAGGGCTGGCTCCTCTAGTCTCCTCCCTAGGACGAGGCATAGGGCTGGCTTCTCCATTCTCCTCCCTAGGACGAGGCATAGGGCTGCCTTCTCCAGTCTCC
Organism: Bufo bufo; assembly: GCF_905171765.1. Classification (NCBI taxonomy): domain Eukaryota; kingdom Metazoa; phylum Chordata; class Amphibia; order Anura; family Bufonidae; genus Bufo; species Bufo bufo. The sequence goes on along the minus strand of NC_053396.1, from coordinate 1,002,740 downwards.
TCCCTAGAACGAGGCATAGGGCTGCCTTCTCCAGTCTCCTCCCTAGAACGAGGCATAGGTCCTGCTTCTCCAGTTTCCTCCCTAGGACGAGGCATAGGGCTGGCTTCTCCAGTCTCCTCCCTAGGACAAGGCATAGGGCTGGCTTCTCCAGTCTCCTCCCTAGGACGAGGCACAGGGATGTCTTTTCTCCAGTCTCTTCCCTGGCAATAGAAGGGTTTGATGCAGAGGAAAGGCCTGAGCTAGCTGTACCCCTCTCTCGGCTTTTTGGCTAAGATCAAGTGTAGTCTGCCTTTACTTGCTGGCTCAGGTCCTTTGGGTACCCCCTGCGCTCGGCCTGTGGGCATTGTCGATTAAATTCGGCTTCAGCTCACTGCTGTTAATGGGTGTAGGGCTATTCCTCTAGGAACAAGAGTGTTCTGGTCTCCGACCTCCTCTCGGCCTGTTGCTTAATAGTCTTGGTGTACGACGTTAGACAGTACTTACTCGGATCTCGACAGCCGAAGACGACTATATCTGGAAGATTTTCTCCGACTGAGATCAAGGAGAAAATCTTTGCGAAGACTCGACGAGGAACCCTGAAGCCGAGGACCTTCGACTTCTAACTCGGGGAACCGATGAAGAAAATATGCCCGTCAAAGACCTTCCCTGGAAGAGCTCCACCAAGCAAGAAGATCTGCATAGCCCTGCCCCGTGTGGCAAAAGGGACACTTTGCGAAGCTTCTCCAGGGAGAGAAAGGCAAGAAGGAAGAAGCCATGGCCTCGACCTCCAAACCTCCCAAGACCAACAAGGATGCTGCAGGACCAGCCAAAAAGCCCCAAGCCACCAAGCCTCCTGGATCTTCTGGTGCTGACCCTGGCCAGGCCGCTCCTTCCCAGGAGCCCTGGATGCTGCAGACCGTCGCCCCCTGAAACTGAAAAAGGTGGATGACCAAGGAGATCTTCTGCAAGAAGATATTGGTGGACCAGGGGTTTTCAAATCTGGAGACCCTCAGCGTCCAAGCATTCATGACCAGGATCTTCTATAGGAGCTTCGCGTCAATAAATATCTGTAGAAGATACTGGGAAACAGTGAAATCAGCGGCACCGGATTCCCCATTTTCTCTCTTTGTTGGGAACTGCCCCATTCAGAGGGAGTAGAGAAGGATCACAGTGTTTATGAGGAACCCGCACACCCCCGGCAAAGACATCACCACTTTCCTGAAGCGGTTCTGCACAGAGGTGAGGGACCCCACCCACATCCTGAATGGACTCGGCTTCTGGACCGGGAAGTGGTCAGTGATCGTCAAGTTAAACAAGGACTCGACCTCTGAAGACGGCCTCCAGCACCTGTCCCAGTCATTTTCCCTCGGAAACTCCCAAGGTCTCATCTACTACCCGGATATGCCACAGCTCTGCCGGAAATGTGGAAATGTGGCCACAAGATGAAGAACTGCACGAAGGATCCTTGCCAAATTTGCTGCGTCACAGGTCACGAGACCAAGGATTGCCCCAAGAAGATGGCCTGCAACCTGTGCGGACTGTCCTCCCACGTCTACAAGGGCTATCCAAAGAGGGATCGCACCTGGGCATCCGTTGCAGCCAAGGCTCCGGTCAGCGGAAAACCCACCCCAGCCTCAACTCCGGCAGTGACAGAGCCCAAAGAGAAGCCATCTAAGAAGGAGGGTAAGCGGACATCTTCCCCTGATCATGCTCCCAAGTCCTCCCCTCCCTGCCCAACCCCCTCCCTCCCCATCACCACCACTGAGGCTATCCAAATCCACCTGCCCATCACCTCAATGGCACCTCCCTCTCTCCCAGCCCAACCCGCCCCATTGCCACCAGCTGCTGCAGTACCCACTATGGAGGATTTTCCCGCTCTCCCGCCCCCAGATGTCCGGCCAAGTAAGAGGAAGGAGAGGGACAGCCCTGTAGCCGACCACTTCAAGAAGAAGCTGATCGAGGTGGAGGAAGATCCACTGCCCTGCACAGAGGAAATGGACCAGTTAGTAGAGGAACCGGTGGCCGGCAGTGAATCCCCCGAGCTGCATGACTGCAATGAGCCGGACCGTGGTACGGTTACACGGACGCCAAATTATGCAGTGGGTCCGGATATGGGTATATAAGTCTATAGTTTTGTTTGTGACGCCAATTGCAGCGTGCGCAGGGTACAGTCTCAGGGCCCTTTAAGGTGTTGCAACTCACATACCAGGTGAGGAATGCCAGAGTGGTGTAATGTCTCTGTGTGATAGCAGTAATGGTGTCAACGGTGTCTCCTACCTGGGTGCGGCTGGACTCCTGGATCCTGGCTCACTTGCAATAAATGAGTGTTGCTAGTAGGAGTAATTGAGGAACTTAGTAGCAATGAATGAGATCCAGACTTGAAATATAATTCAACTTGTCTTTACTGGAGGCAGCATTAATCCATATGAGGTACAGCAATAGTCTTTGATCCCAGCAGGTATTGGCAATGTATGGCAGGGATCAATATCTCTTCTGCATCTATCATATGCCTGGAGAATCTGGCAGGAATCTGTCTTCTGCTCTGTCCATCTTCTGCTTGGTAAGGGACTGACTAGCTGAGGAGGAATTTGGCTTCTCCTGGTCTCTGGATGGTTACTCACAGTTAGCTCACAGGGAATGGCTCTTCCTGGAGATCTGGGGGTGCTGCTTGCTTGTCAACAGCTGAGGCTGAAGGCTCAGACTGGGAATGGTGATCTTTGGTCTCAGCCGAGACAAGATCCTGGGTTGGGATCCCTAGAACTGGGAGCTCCTACCAGCACAACCTTCCCCTAGCCGGGGTGGCTGGCACACTAACTCTAACTTCCTTTCCTCCCCATGAGGCAGGATGTGAGAACATTCCCCACCTCCTCAAAGAGGGGGGAGCTAAACTGGAATGTACTATTCCAGTCTAGATATGCTAAACTGAACTAAGGTCCTGCTAAACATTGCTGCCACCTGCTGGTGTACATGGAAATTACAGCAAATTACATTTAACAGGCTTAGAAAATGCACATATGTGAGGAATGTGATGTGAAATTACATGGGATGACAATGCAGATGTTACCAAATAGCGGGGAAGAGAGTTTAGTAACATAACTCTGGGATGTTACATGACCTCCAGACCTCCACACTCCTCTGGGACCACCCACAGGCAGCGGGCAAGACGAAGAGAAGCCGCCGGACGACTGGGGCGGTGACTAAGCTGTATCGTTCCCACTAACCTGTTTCTTTCTACTTCATGATGGCAAATTTTAACCTTTTTTCCATTAATGTTAGGAGCATTAGGGATAGGTCCTGGTGCCAGCCGGTGCGAGCTTTTCTTGCTTCTCAGGTCGCTGATGTGTACATGCTGCAGGAGTGTGCACTGCCCCCTCTAGGTCTCACAACCATCTGGCCGGGCAGTGGTCCCATGGCCCGTCCTACTGGTCCGGTGGTGGTGACTGTAAGTCGGCTGGGGTTGCCATCCTCCTCAGGGGAAGCGCTTTTACACTTGATTCCGTCCAGGAGCTCGCCTGCGCAGGACCGGTGCAAGGATTTTTGCCAAAACAAGTAAAGCTACATTTCGCCCCCCCCCCCCCCAGAACTCCCCCTAACACCAGCATGCCATGGATATATATACAGGGGGCGAAGGGAATATATACAGAGGGGGCGAAGGGAATATATACAGAGGGGGCAAAATGGAATATATATACAGAGGGGGCAAAATGGATATATATACAGAGGGGGTAAAATGGATATATATACAGAGGGGGCAAAATGGAATATATATACAGAGGGGGCAAAATGTTTATATTCCATAATCACTTGTCCCCTGTGTATATTCCATTTTTTGCCCCCTCTGTATCTATTTCATTCTTTAAATTTTTTGCTTAGTTTACTTATTGCCAGTGCCATATATTTTTGCCCCCAGGGCCGGGCCCCTGTGAAGGATTTGCTTGTGCCTGCCATATGGTGCCATGCCAGGTGCGGTGCCCCCCTGTGTCAGGTATGATGCCAGGCAGCGGTGTGCACATTTAAAAAATACTTACCTCGCTCTGAGAGTGAGACTGCTCCGCTCCCACCATCTTGCTCTCACTCGCATCCTCCCACAATCTAGTCTTCCAGCGTGCGTCGCGGGATCCCACGAGACCCAGTGCGAGATCACAGCAAGAAAGCAGCGATGGCTGCCAGATGGGTGGAGGCGGGGTGGGCCCAGATGGGTGGAGGCCGGGCGGGCCCAGATGGGTGGAGGTCGGGTGGGCCCAGATGGGTGGAGGCCGGGCGGGCCCAGATGGGTGGAGGTCGGGTGGGCCCAGATGGGTGGAGGCCGGGCGGGCCCAGATGGGTGGAGGCCGGGCTTGGGGTGGTGGGGCAGCGTAACTGCTCACAGAGGCCTAGTGGCCGGCGGTGCAAGAGATTTATAAAATAAAAAATAAAAATAAAAAGTTTCATTCCCCCCCCCCCCATCTCTGCGCCCTAAGGCAGCCGATTGGTCTGCCTTATTATAGCGCCGGGCCCGCGTCTGCAGCACACCACTAGGGCCGTAGTGATGGCCGGGGACTTCAACTGCCCGATCGAGGAGGACGGACGCAGCTCCGGCACTACAAGCAAGCTAGACGTGACTTCCAAACTGCTTATTGAGATGGTGACTGAAGCCTCCTTGTAGGACGTTATGGGCTCCACGGGGAAAGGCTCCGTAAATTGTACGTGGAGCCGACCCGATGGCTCACTCTGTTCTAGGATAGACTTTGTGTTTACCTCTCGGGGAGTCAGGCGGTGTAGGCACTCTATGATCCCTTCCTTCTCATCCGATGACAGAGCCATTCAGGTCCAGTGCGTCCTTGGTAACGAGTTCCCCCCCGGCCCTGGATCCTGTAAACTGAACTGCGCTCTGTTGAATCAGGAGGACATGCGCGCAGAGCTTAGAGAGATCGACATAGCTTGGCGGAACGAGAAATGCTTGTTTGAACGGACTAGTGACTGGTGGGAGTATGTTAAAGTTCAGTTTCGTTGTTTCTTTCAGGCCAAGAGACAATAACAGGCGTGTGAGAAGAAGTTGGACTTCAGAGAGCTGCAGCGTCAGCTGCGATCCCGGCAAGACCTTCACCGGTGCGTCTGGAGCGTTAGAGAGAAGCTGGAGGAGACCAAAAAGAGACTGAAAATGCACTTTGAGGAGGAATCCAAGCGAATCGTCTTCCGTTCCAAAGTGGAGAACCTGGAGAAGGGTGAGAAATGTAACTCATTCTTTTTCAGGAAACTCCACGCCGGCCACACGCCCCTGAACGAACTTCGAGAGAAGGATGGCAACATGTGATCAGGGAAGGAGGAAGTAATGGGAGTCGTGACAGACTACTACAGCGACCTCTAATCCCTGAAGAACACCGACCCGAAGGCCGCCGATAAATTAATGTCAGATATCGCTAACCATCTTGACCCTGCAGGTGCGGAGGCAATGGATGACCCTCTGTCGGTGGCGGAGGTGCTCTCTGCCGCTAGATCCTTTAGGTCCGGCAGGACCCCGTGCAGTGACGGTCATCCAGCAGAGCTCTAAGTAGCGTTGGGGGATCTGATCTGTCCGGACCTGCTGAAACTCTATGAGAAGATGGTGGTGGAGGGTAGAATGCCCCCATCGTTGAGGGAAGGAATAATCACGATCATGTATAAGCGGAAGGAGGAGAGATGTGACCTGAAAAACTGACTTCCCATCTCTCTCCTGAACGTGGACTACAAGATCCTCGCCAAGGTGCTAGCCAACCGGCTGAAGGTTGTCATCGTCGGGATCGTCCACCCAGATCAGACCTGTGGCATTCCTGGCCGCAGAATCGCAGACAGTCTTGCTTTCATGAGAGACACGGTACAATACATCAAAGACCGCCGTGTACATGCGGCCCTGGTCAGCCTTGATCAGGAGAAGGCCTTTGACTGAGTGTCTCATAAATTCATGGGCAAGGCTTTGCGCAAGCTGGGTCTGGGCAGGAGGTTCTGTTTGTTAACCTGATGCACCTTGATATTTGCAGCATGGTGTTGGTGAACGGCTGGAAGACTGACCCCTTCCCGCTCATCTCTGGGGTCAGACAAAGCTGCCCTCTTTCACCTCTCTTTTTTGTTTGTGTTATAGAACTCTTCGCAGAGTCTATCCGGCAGAATGGAGATATCAGAGGGATCAACGCACCAGGACCAGGACACTATGAGGTCAAGTGCTCGCTGTACATGGATGACGTGACCGTCTTCTGCGCTGACCGGCGTTCGGTGACTGCACTCATCTAGACCTGCGAGGAGTTTGGACAAGCTTCAGGGTCCAAAGTCAACTGCGGGAAGTCGGAAGCTATGCTCTTTTCGGGGACTGGCAACTGGCTTCCTGTGCCCCTTTCCCATTTACCATCAAATTGGACTTCATCCAGATTCTGGGAGTCCAGTTTGGGAAGGAAGGCGCAGCCCTCAAGTCCTGGGAAGAACGCTTGGCCAATGTTATCCAATGGATCGGACTATGAAACCTCAGACAGCTCACTATTGAGGGCAAAGCACTCATCCTGCATAACGAAGTTCTGCCTGTGCTACAGTACACCGCACAGGCATGGCCCCCTCTTGCCACCGTCTCTAGGGCCATCACAAGGACAATGTTTTGCTTTGTTTGGGGCTCCAAAATGGAGTGAAGCGAGCCATCATGTACAAAGAGCTCCGCAAGGGCGGAAAGGGCATTCCGTACCTGCCCACCTTACTGCGGATCGGCTTTGCTTGTGACAGCGTTCGCCGGACTGAGAACTGCAAACGGCTCTGCGGGCAAGGCCATGTCTCGCTTCTTCCTCCTGCCCCTCTGGAGGGGTCTAGGCTGGGACAAGTTGGACAGCTCCATCCCTAACAACTGGCACGCTCCCTGGTTGTACGGGGACGTCGTCAGGTTTGTGAGGGAACATCAACTGAAGGGCCTCAAGCCCATCTTGTGGAAACCCAAGACAATCCACAAGCTAATTAGAGCAAAGGACTTGGTGGAGTCAATTCCAGGGCTCCCTGATGACACTGCAGAGACAGTATGAAGGAATGTGTCTTCAGACAGGTTAACCAACGAGCACAAGGATGAGGCATGTGGCTGTCTTCTCCAGTCTCCTCCCTGAGACGAGGCATAGGGCTGGCTTCTCCAGTCTCCTCCCTGAGACGAGGCATGTGGCTGGCTTCTCCAGTCTCCTCCCTAGGACGAGGCATAGGGCTGGCTTCTCAAGTCTCCTCCCTGAGACGAGGCATAGGGCTGGCTTCTCCAGTCTCCTCCCTGAGACGAGGCATGTGGCTGGCTTCTCCAGTCTCCTCCCTAGGACGAGGCATAGGGCTGGCTTCTCAAGTCTCCTCCCTGAGACGAGGCATAGGGCTGGCTTCTCCAGTCTCCTCCCTAGGACGAGGCATAGGGTTGGCTTCTCTAGTCTCTTCCCTAGGACGAGGCATAGGGCGGTCTTCCCCAGTCTCCTCCCTAGGACGAGGCATAGGGCTGTCTTCTCCAGTCTCCTCCCTGAGACGAGGCATAGGGCTGGCTTCTCCAGTCTCCTCCCTGAGACAAGGCATGTGGCTGGCTTCTCCAGTCTCCTCCCTGAGACGAGGCATAGGGCTGTCTTCTCCAGTCTCCTCCCTATGACGAGGCATAGGGCTGTCTTCTCCAGTCTCCTCCCTAGGACGAGGCATAGGGCTGTCTTCTCCAGTCTCCTCCCTAGGACGAGGCATAGGGCTGGCTTCTCCAGTCTCCTCCCTAGGATGAGGCATAGGGCTGGCTTCTCCAGTCTCCTCCCTAGGACGAGGCATAGGGCTGGCTTCTCCAGTCTCCTCCCTAGGACGAGGCATAGGGCTGGCTTCTCCAGTCTTCTCCCTGGCAGAAGAAGGGTTTGATGCTGAGGAAAGGCCTGAGCTAGCTGTCCCTCTCTCTCTCAGAAGGCTGGCATCCTGGTCAAAGGCTGGAGGTCCACTGTCTGTCGCTCAGTAGTCTGGGTGGCACCTTGGTCACAGGGCTGGTGACCCATGGTCTGCGGCTTAGCGTCCCCATCCCAGCATCTTCTTCTGGTCACTCAGTAGACTGGCAGAGTCTCTTATTCTAAGCACTGGTCCCTAATTGCAGAACACTAGGGGCTCTGACTGCTCTCCTTATATATCGTTTTATCTAGACTAGAACCTTCTAGTGGGAGGGGTGGAGTGGAGAAACTCAGCACAAACAGATACAATGTTACACTTCCCGTCTGTCATAAACTTACATTACAGCTTCAATGATACTCAATGGTAATGCCACAGCAGGTTTTCCAGACAAAAACAAGTTTCCAGACATAACAACAGAGCTGAAACCAGAACGTCACAAGGTCCGTCTGTCTGGTTTTGGTAGTAAACAACGTCTGGCTTTTCCCTCCAAAACATGGTCTTCTTTAAACTCTGTGGTAGCTTTGGAAAATTACCAGCTTCTCATTCAAAGTCCCAAAAGTCGCTCAGTATTCATTAACCCCTTCCACAGAGCCTTGCAAACACAGTTATAATGAACAGGATATCACAACATACATATTAAATCTAATTACATAGTAATAAACAGTGCACCTTTACCCTTTAAAGTGAAATAAAGTAAAACATTTATAACATAGGGGAAACAGGGGCAAATGTCCAGACTTCACAGTACCCCTGGTCTAGGGCACTACATACGGTGTAGAAATCAGGAAATGTCCTCTCTGGGCAGGGGGTGAATGTCCTTAGTGGTGGATGAGATAATGGGACGTTGCGATGACCCCACTTTCTGGCTTGGTATATATGGGGATACACATGGCTGCTCTTTGCTCCCTGTCATGGCCTCCAGTGACCACCTACTGGATGCACACCCTTGAAGTCAGTGTCTGGTCCTTTAACTAGGTCTGGAGCACGCCTTGGGATACCCCATCCAATAGGGGGCACTAGTGAGGTGGCTCCTGTCCCGACCCTAGATAACAGCTTATCTACACCCCTTTGTCCCAGGACGCATTGCTTGGTGGTCTGCACAAGGAGAAACGTTACCCCCAGAATGAGATGGAAGCTTTGAGGGACTTCTCAAGATGAGACTTGGTGTGTGAACCTGATCGTGTTAGCTGCGGGATGATGTTTGGAGATCCACAGGGTTGAGGCCCCTCTCCCAGTGACGCCCACCTTCTCCGATCACTTGCGGCACATTACACTCATCTGTAGTATTTATTTATACCTGGAACGCACATATAACGGGTGCCCCTAAAGGAAGGTAACGAACTCATTATCACAATGAAGTGCTGTTATACACATTATGAACGGAGTTGACCTAAAGGCGACTCCAAGTCCACTATGGTTTCCTATATAGTTATGGAAAAACTAGTCACAGGTTTATCAGTGACTCATATCGCTGTTATGTTGCACACACATCAGTGATTCCTATATACCTGGGGCTATACATTATATATGTGATAACATATGAACTCTGTACTCTGCAACCAACTGCGAACTGCGGAAAATCCCAATCCCAATCAGTCTTATCAGTTATTGTCGTAATTTTATGACTAAACTTGTATTCAGCATTCGGGTCCGGCCGATCTTATGTGTAGATATATACATGGAACTGAATAAGATGTTCTTTTGCTCTTTCTGGTTATATTTTTGATATCAATCAGCGGCAGTGGTCACCGTGGGGCATTTATGAACCAATATTCAGTATCTTTTTGGCTTTATCCGACAGAAGACAATAACAGTATCTATTTCCGTATACGTAGTAATGACAGGCGCTCAGCATCCGGAATCCCTTTAAGCTAACGGCTCTTATTTAAATGATACCCCGACATAGATACACCTTAAACACTAAACCATATAAATGGAGGGTCTTCTCCTGGGATCCTGTCCTTGTGGTGATGAGAGAATTATCATCCACTATACAGATCACTGATAGCGACCCAATCCCTGCCCGCGAGTCGCCACCATAAAATGAATAATATACAATGAATCCATCGACATCCTTCACATTGTACGCACTATGAATCAGAAAAACCTCCATACAACTAGTGTATCAATACATGGAGTATACGGCGCGATCAGAGATGTAATAGCTGCAGAGGTCGTAGAGTCCGATCTCGCTGGAAAGAATGGATCCGATATCGCCGAGAGTCACTTGTTCCGTTCAGTAACTGCCATTCAGTCCGTATTGCTTCCCGTGTGTCCCAATATTGCTCAATAAGCAGTTAAATGTCGCTCCAAGGTCCACTGATATGACAGTAATGGTGATAAGTGACCACTGCTCCCCGTGTGGCAGGCGCGGCGCTGTGAAGTGTCTTCTGCGCTGCGGCAGTAGAAGGATTCCGGTATCTCTGACTTTTAGTCTAACCAGACGGTTACTCTGTAATTCCTCTAGCGCCGTTCTATGGAAACAGTAGGGTTAAAGAGCACTAGTGATGATCGAGCACCAAAGAATTCGGGTGTTCGGCCGAGCACATTGCTATATTCCTGTGTGCTCGGCCGAGCACCCGAGTATAACGGAAGTCAATGGGAGACAACCAGGCGACCCCTGCTCTGAAGAGGGGAGGTAGTGACGATAAATAACCATACAGCGCTCCTAAGAGGCCCTGGTATTGGGATGAGTAATAAAACATTACAGGGACGGTCACTGCGGTATTTTAGATGAGGAAACATTATACAGGAGAGGCCCTGCCTCCGCTTTGTTGACTCTCGATAACTTCTGCCTGATCGCACGTCCACATGACGTCCACCATCCATTTGGATATCTTCCCTATCAATTTTCAATGTTCTTTTATGCGCCTAACATGGTGACCACCGGTAACGGGGAATCATCGATTTCGGAGAGGGAGTCTGATAAACGGCTATGGATACTACTTCAAAGCAAGGCAGCATGAGTTGCGGGCCTGCAGGTGAGCTGACCCTGTAATACATTATATGTGAGGACCTGCAGGTGACCTGACCCTGTAATACATTATATGTGAGGCCTGCAGGTGAGCTGACCCTGTAATACATTATATGTGAGGAACTGCAGGTGACCTGACCCTGTAATACATTATATGTGAGGCCTGCAGGTGAGCTGACCCTGTAATACATTATATGTGAGGTCCTGCAGGTGAGCTGACCCTGTAATACATTATATGTGAGGCCTGCAGGTGAGCTGACCCTGTAATACATTATATGTGAGGACCTGCAGGTGACCTGACCCTGTAATACATTATATGTGAGGCCTGCAGGTGAGCTGACCCTGTAATACATTATATGTGAGGAACTGCAGGTGACCTGACCCTGTAATACATTATATGTGAGGCCTGCAGGTGAGCTGACCCTGTAATACATTATATGTGAGGTCCTGCAGGTGAGCTGACCCTGTAATACATTATATGTGAGGTCTGCAGGTGAGCTGACCCTGTAATACATTATATGTGAGGCCTGCAGGTGAGCTGACCCTGTAATACATTATATGTGAGGCCTGCAGGTGAGCTGACCCTGTAATACATTATATGTGAGGCCTGTAGGTGAGCTGACCCTGTAATACATTATATGTGAGGTCTGCAGGTAAGCTGACCCTGTAATACATTATATGTGAGGTCTGCAGGTGAGCTGACCCTGTAATACATTATATGTGAGGTCTGCAGGTGAGCTGACCCTGTAATACATTATATGTGAGTCCTGTAGGTGAGCTGACCCTGTAATACATTATATGTGAGGCCTGCAGGTGAGCTGACCCTGTAATACATTATATGTGAGGTCCTGTAGGTGAGCTGACCCTGTAATACATTATATGTGAGGACCTGCAGGTGACCTGACCCTGTAATACATTATATGTGAGGCCTGCAGGTGAGCTGACCCTGTAATACATTATATGTGAGGCCTGCAGGTGAGCTGACCCTGTAATACATTATATGTGAGGCCTGTAGGTGAGCTGACCCTGTAATACATTATATGTGAGGTCTGCAGGTAAGCTGACCCTGTAATACATTATATGTGAGGCCTGCAGGTGAGCTGACCCTGTAATACATTATATGTGAGGCCTGCAGGTGAGCTGACCCTGTAATACATTATATGTGAGGTCTGCAGGTGAGCTGACCCTGTAATACATTATATGTGAGGCCTGCAGGTGAGCTGACCCTGTAATACATTATATGTGAGTCCTGCAGGTGAGCTGACCCTGTAATACATTATATGTGAGGTCTGCAGGTGAGCTGACCCTGTAATACATTATATGTGAGGCCTGCAGGTGAGCTGACCCTGTAATACATTATATGTGAGGTCTGCAGGTGAGCTGACCCTGTAATACATTATATGTGAGGCCTGTAGGTGAGCTGACCCTGTAATACATTATATGTGAGGCCTGTAGGTGAGCTGACCCTGTAATACATTATATGTGAGGCCTGCAGGTGAGCTGACCCTGTAATACATTATATGTGAGGCCTGCAGGTGAGCTGACCCTGTAATACATTATATGTGAGGCCTGCAGGTGAGCTGACCCTGTAATACATTATATGTGAGGTCCTGCAGGTGAGCTGACCCTGTAATACATTATATGTGAGGTCTGCAGGTGAGCTGACCCTGTAATACATTATATGTGAGGCCTGCAGGTGAGCTGACCCTGTAATACATTATATGTGAGGGCCTGCAGGTAAGCTGACCCTGTAATACATTATATGTGAGGGCCTGCAGGTGAGCTGACCCTGTAATACACTATATGTGAGGTCTGCAGGTGAGCTGACCCTGTAATACATTATATGTGAGGACCTGCTGGTGAGCTGACCCTGTAATACATTATATGTGAGGACCTGCTGGTGAGCTGACCCTGTAATACATTATATGTGAGGCCTGCAGGTGAGCTGACCCTGTAATACATTATATGTGAGGTCTGCAGGTGAGCTGAGATACAGTAGGCAGTATCACACATGATAAGCTTAGATACAGTAGCTCAGCAGGCAGTATTACACATGATAAGCTTAGATACAGTAGCTCAGCCGGCAGTATCACACATGATAAGCTTAGATACAATAGCTCAGCCGGCAGTATCACACATGATAAGCTCAGATACAGTAGCTCAGCCGGCAGTATTACACATGATAAGCTCAGATACAGTAGCTCAGCCGGCAGTATCACACATGATAAGCTCAGATACAGCAGCTCAGCCGGCAGTATTACACATGATAAGCTCAGATACAGCAGCTCAGCCGGCAGTATTACACATGATAAGCTTAGATACAGTAGCTCAGCAGGCAGTATTACACATGATAAGCTTAGATACAGTAGCTCAGCAGGCAGTATCACACATGATAAGCTCAGACACAGTAGCTCAGCAGTCACTATTACACATGATAAGCTTAGATACAGTAGCTCAGCAGGCAGTATCACACATGATAAGCTTAGATACAGTAGCTCAGCTGGCAGTATCACACATGATAAGCTTAGATACAGTAGCTCAGCGGGAAGTATTACGTAGATACAGTAGCTCAGCAGGCAGTATCACACATGATAAGCTCAGATACAGTAGCTCAGCAGGCAGTATCACACATGATAAGCTCAGATACAGTAGCTCAGCCGGCAGTATCACACATGATAAGCTTAGATACAGTAGTTAAGCAGGCAGTATCACACATGATAAGCTCAGATACAGTAGCTCAGCAGTCAGTATCACACATGATAAGCTTAGATACAGTAGCTCAGCAGGCAGTATCATACATAAGCTTAGATACAGTAGCTCAGCGGGAAGTATTACGTAGATACAGTAGCTCAGCCGGCAGTATCACACATGATAAGCTCAGATACAGTAGCTCAGCCGGCAGTATCACACATGATAAGCTTAGATACAGTAGCTCAGCAGGCAGTATTACACATGATAAGCTTAGATACAGTAGCTCAGCGGGCAGTATCACACATGATAAGCTCAGATACAGTAGCTCAGCAGGCAGTATTATACATAATAAGCTTAGATACAGTAGCTCAGCAGGCAGTATCACACATGATAAGCTTAGATACAGTAGCTCAGCAGGCAGTATTACACATGATAAGCTCAGATACAGTAGCTCATCAGGCAGTATCACACATGATAAGCTTAGATACAGTAGCTCAGCCGGCAGTATTACACATGATAAGCTTAGATACAGTAGCTCAGCAGGCAGTATTACACATGATAAGCTTAGATACAGTAGCTCAGCCAGCAGTATCACACATGATAAGCTTAGATACAGTAGCTCAGCAGGCAGTATTACATATGATAAGCTTAGATACAGTAGCTCAGCCGGCAGTATCACACATGATAAGCTTAGATACAGTAGCTCAGCCGGCAGTATTACACATGATAAGCTCAGATACAGTAGCTCAGCAGGCAGTATTACACATGATAAGCTTAGATACAGTAGCTCAGCAGGCAGTATTACACATGATAAGCTTAGATACAGTAGCTCAGCAGGCAGTATCACACATGATAAGCTTAGATACAGTAGCTCAGCAGGCAGTATCACACATGATAAGCTCAGATACAGTAGCTCAGCAGGCAGTATCACACATGATAAGCTCAGATACAGTAGCTCATCAGGCAGTATCACACATGATAAGCTCAGATACAGTAGCTCAGCAGGCAGTATTATACATAATAAGCTTAGATACAGTAGCTCAGCAGGCAGTATTACACATGATAAGCTTAGATACAGTAGCTCAGCAGGCAGTATTATACATAATAAGCTTAGATACAGTAGCTCAGCAGGCAGTATTACATATGATAAGATCAGATACAGTAGCTCAGCAGGCAGTATCACACATGATAAGCTCAGATACAGTAGCTCAGCAGGCAGTATCACACATGATAAGCTCAGATACAGTAGCTCATCAGGCAGTATCACACATGATAAGCTCAGATACAGTAGCTCAGCAGGCAGTATTATACATAATAAGCTTAGATACAGTAGCTCAGCAGGCAGTATTACACATGATAAGCTTAGATACAGTAGCTCAGCAGGCAGTATCACACATGATAAGCTCAGATACAGTAGCTCAGCAGGCAGTATCACACATGATAAGCTCAGATACAGTAGCTCATCAGGCAGTATCACACATGATAAGCTCAGATACAGTAGCTCATCAGGCAATATTACACATGATAGGCTTCGATACATTAGCTCAGCCGGCAGTATTACACATGATAAGCTTAGCTCAGCCGGCAGTATCACACATGATAAGCTTAGCTAAGCCGGCAGTATCACATATGATAAGCTTAGATACAGTAGCTCAGCCGGCAGTATTACACATAGACAAAACCTATAACGGCTATCCCCAGGTTCCTGCCTGCATGAGTAGGGTGTCCTAGGTAACAGTTTCCCTCTCTCGGTATAACCAGTGAACCAAGTACTGCACTAAGCAACCATTACTGACTGACTGTAGTGACCTGGCCTCTAGACACCAAAGAAAGCATGGGGGTGTCTTTACTCCGTAATCCCACCATTATGTAATGGATGCTCGCAAATAGAAGGGTGGCTTTATCCTGTATTCCCTTCCCTGCACCAAAGTCTGAAAAATATGGCACGATCACTATGGTGATTATGGGCAGCTAAATGTGGCTCTAAGGTTTGAGGTACCATACCTTAGGCAAAGGCTCAGAAGGAGAGGTATTTAGTGTCTCCGTGCACTTCTGGCAATGTCACAGGAGGAGGGTATGTGTGGTGAAACCAACCTCGCCACTGGGTGGTGGAGAAGCCTGGTTGCCAGCCTCTTGCCCCAGGATTATGGGCCCTCTCATCAGCCCATGCTAAACTTAAACCCCATGGCGATTTGACTGTGTTTGTGGCATCTGAGCGCTCAGATCCAAGCCATCCGGGGATATGTTAAATGTCTATGTTACTGTAATGGGTGGGACATTGTATATTTGAGTAGTGATGTCTGTCCTATTGTCCCCACGTGTGTATTGGCGATTTCCTTTTGTCCTAAGAGATAATTGAATTACTCCTCGGTTGTCTCCAGGACAGAAGACCTTGTGTATTCTCCTGCCTGTGATAATTACATCAACCCATTGTGTAAGGTAATTGTATCACAGGCAGAGGGGAGGATTTTGTATGGGAGTGTTTAAACTGTAAAGCTGTAAAGGATTGGCTGCTAGGTCATGTCCTCAGTTCCCAACCAGGTCCACGGGGGTGGTAACCTTGTTGGAAAATGTGTATATAAGTCAATGCTTGTGTGTTCAATAAAGAGTTCCTGTTTTACATTCAACATAGAGCCTTGTCTCATGTGTGGGGGATTGCTATACGCTGTATACTCCCCTGGCTATTACTCCTAGCTCTTGTAAGAGGTGTTCCTGCTCTCTGGATTTAGGAGAGGTTCACCCACTGGAGCCTGGAGCCTTGTCGTAGGTCCAGGGTGGGTAGGAGACGGTGAGACCTCAACCAAGCTTCGGCGGTTCGTGGGGTCTGCAGTGCGTACGGCGTCAAGTGGAGTGCTTGGAGTCCTCGGGAAGCACTAGGAGCATCCATCAACGGAGGTACCCGGTCGGGGTGCTAGGAGATCCGTTACATATGATAATCCCATGGAACTCCTGGAAGAAACACCTCAGGATGGGAGCAATCCTGAACATATAACAAGCGGGAAGGAGGGGTCAAAATCTCCTCTAACCATTCCCGAAGCAGCGGGGTTACCCGTGTAGTTACTGGACTTGCCAGGACTTACCACTTGGTCCTACCCTGGATACCCGGGATATATGACTCCAGATGTAGGCCATTAGTATTAAGCGTCCGTATAAAGAGGGTGAGAGAATATGAGCTGTAAAGTAAGGCATACTGAGTAAGTTGCTACATTTTTGGTTAAGTGCAATTTTAAGTGCAATCACCACAAATAGTGCAGGAAGGTCACATTGCGGCACCTGGAAATGAATACACACAATGGGAATATGATTCTTGAACATTACATAACATGTAAACTAGTAAAATGAGTGCAATAGCATTATCACATAGAAATCACAAGGAGCTCAGGTACACGTTTGAGTCTGTTCTTTGGGTGCAAGCTTTTTACGTTGCAGTGAACATTATTTTTTTTTTAAATAGTGCAAATTTTATTAATGCAAGGGTATGCTCAAAAATAACTTGAGTCCTTCTTCTTGAAGTAGAATCCTCTGGAAACAGGCAAAAAGTCACTTGTAATCCACAGGAGTAATAAGAGTCAGTTGTAATCCACAGGAGTAATAAGAGTCAGTTGTAATGCACACAAGGTAGTGGGTGATTTGCACAGTGGGTAGTTTTCCTCACAGGAAAGTCTGGAAATCTTCCTCCTGGATCCCATATTTGAGGTAAAAGCCCTTCTTTAACCTGGGTGCTCTCGGCGGCTGCTTCATCTGCCATCTGCTGGGGGCGTTCTGTGGCAGAACCTGGAACTGCAGGATCACCTTTCTCTGCAGAATCCTCTGTGAGCCTTGGCCTGTTCCTGGCAGGTGACCGGTTATCCGGACAGCAATAAAGGATAGGCCTTGGTCTTTCATAGCAAGAAGCTCTGGATTCTGTGGGGGTCCCGGAGTGCATGGAGCAGTATCAGTAGACGCCTCCTTATCCTCACACACCTCAGGGCAGGGCTCCTGTTTGATGGGAGTATTAGTAGTAGTAGTAGTAGTAGTAGTAGTAGTCCCAGAGATTTCTGCAGTATCAGTGGACGCCTCCTTATCCTCACACACCTCAGGGCAGGGCTCCTGTCTGATGGGCTCAGGCTGTACAGTAACAGTAATAGTAGCAGTAGTAATAGTAGTAGTAGTAATAGTAGTAGTAGTAGTAGTACTAGTAGTAGTAGTAGTAGTAGTCCCAGAGATTTCTGCAGTATCAGTGGAAGCCTCCTTATCCTCACACACCTCAGGGCAGGGCTCCTGTTTGATGGGAGTATTAGTAGTAGTAGTAGTAGTAGTCCCAGAGATTTCTGCAGTATCAGTGGACGCCTCCTTATCCTCACACACCTCAGGGCAGGGCTCCTGTCTGATGGGCTCAGGCTGTACAGTAACAGTAATAGTAGCAGTAGTAATAGTAGTAGTAGTAATAGTAGTAGTAGTAGTAGTACTAGTAGTAGTAGTCCCAGAGATTTCTGCAGTATCAGTGGAAGCCTCCTTATCCTCACACACCTCAGGGCAGGGCTCCTGTTTGATGGGAGTATTAGTAGTAGTAGTAGTAGTAGTAGTAGTAGTAGTAGTAGTAGTCCCAGAGATTTCTGCAGTATCAGTGGACGCCTCCTTATCCTCACACACCTCAGGGCAGGGCTCCTGTTTGATGGGAGTAGTAGTAGTAGTAGTAGTAGTAGTAGTAGTAGTAGTAGTAGTAGTAGTAGTCCCAGAGATTTCTGCAGTATCAGTGGACGCCTCCTTATCCTCACACATCTCAGGGCAGGGCTCCTGTCTGATGGGCTCAGGCTGTACAGTAACAGTAATAGTAGCAGTAGTAATAGTAGTAGTAGTAGTAGTACTAGTAGTAGTAGTACTAGTAGTAGTAGTAGTAGTAGTCCCAGAGATTTCTGCAGTATCAGTGGACGCCTCCTTATCCTCACACACCTCAGGGCAGGGCTCCTGTTTGATGGGAGTAGTAGTAGTAGTAGTAGTAGTAGTAGTAGTAGTAGTAGTAGTAGTCCCAGAGATTTCTGCAGTATCAGTGGACGCCTCCTTATCCTCACACACCTCAGGGCAGGGCTCCTGTCTGATGGGCTCAGGCTGTACAGTAACAGTAGTAGTAGTAGTAGTAGTAATAGTAGCAGTAATAGTAGTAGTAGCAGTAGCAGTAATAGTAGTAGCAGTAGTAGTAGTAGCAGCAGTAATAGTAGTAGCAGTAGTAGTAGCAGTAATAGTAGTAGTAGTAGTAGTAGTAGTAGTAGTAGTAGGAGGCCCAGAGATTTCTGCAGTATCAGTGGACGCCTCCTTATCCTCACACACCTCAGGGCAGGGCTCCTGTCTGATGGGCTCAGGCTGTACAGTAACAGTAGTAGTAGTAGTAGTAGTAGTAGTAGTAGTAATAGTAGTAGTAATAGTAGTAGTAGCAGTAGCAGTAATAGTAGTAGTAAGAGTAGTAGTAGCAGTAGTAGTAGTAGTAGTAGGAGGCCCAGAGATTTCTGCAGTATCAGTGGACGCCTCCTTATCCTCACACACCTCAGGGCAGGGCTCCTGTCTGATGGGCTCAGGCTGTACAGTAACAGTAGTAGTAGTAGTAATAGTAGCAGTAATAGTAGTAGTAGCAGTAGCAGTAATAGTAGTAGTAAGAGTAGTAGTAGCAGTAATAGTAGTAGTAGTAGTAGTAGGAGGAGGCCCAGAGATTTCTGCAGTATCAGTGGACGCCTCCTTATCCTCACACACCTCAGGGCAGGGCTCCTGTCTGATGGGCTCAGGCTGTACAGTAACAGTAATAGTAGCAGTAGTAATAGTAGTAGTAGTAGTAGTACTAGTAGTAGTAGTAGTAGTAGTAGTAGTAGTCCCAGAGATTTCTGCAGTATCAGTGGACGCCTCCTTATCCTCACACACCTCAGGGCAGGGCTCCTGTCTGATGGGCTCAGGCTGTACAGTAACAGTAATAGTAGCAGTAGTAATAGTAGTAGTAGT